>NW_025934671.1:44511-123478 GCF_000764305.2 Hyalella azteca | reverse complement strand
CCCACATCTCCGGCACCGCCCCCGCGTCACCCAACACCGGCGACGCTGCGTCTCGTCATGCGGACATCACGCGTCTGGTTTGACGTATCGCTTTGTTTATCGCATTGAATAAAGCATTAGCCTGATGCAACCTTTATTGAGGCTGTCAGCTCGCCTGCGATTAGATTGCACAAATAAGCTCTTTATATAGAGTTAAGTGATAAAAGCACACTGGGTTTAGAATTTTTTTCGGACTGCCTTGCTCATTTCTACAAAAGTTTCATGGCAAGCGTGAGAAATGAAACCGTTCACCTTCTGAACGACGTATTACATTTACGGAATAGTTTTCTTGGCTGTAGGTTTTCATCATTAGATCGAACATCTCTGATGAAGCGAGAACTTTTTTAAGCTGCCGCTTCACACGTAATTCTCTCCACATCTTCCATCTCCACTAACAGAGAAGAAGAATGATGGAAGACATTAACGTTACATCCGGGACCCGATCGAGGGCGGATTGACCTGCCTAGCGACGACTCGGAGACTGAGAACGACGAAGGCGGCGCAGCAGCGTGACCGGGGACTAGTAAGTCCCGAACTCATCATAAGGTCATAAGATGAGCATCTCAAGAACCACAATAAACTTGCCAATAAAAAGCTTCGATAAACATAACTTACTTTCATCCCTCAGCATGAACAGCAGCTTGATTTGGTCGTAAGATTGCGATGGTATGACCTTAAGAAGAGCTGTACCGGTCACATCCTTTGCCTGTACATCAGCAGCTCGCTCATTCCAAGAGAAGCGAGTGCTTCTCTTCTCAGATTAAAGGCTTTGCCAGATTTATAGCAGTCCATTTGGCCACAATGGCGGCTTCTTAAAATTCGGTTGCACCATCTGACACGAGGATTCTTGGACTAAAGTTTAAATATTCATCCTTTTTATTACGATCATAAAAACTCAGTCAAATTGAGTAGGTAATAAATATAATTTACGAGCTAAACCGACAAGAAGTTTCGGAAGAGAATTATTACTAATAAGGATAGTGGAGCTAGAAACACAAGACTGTCGGTTCAATTTGTAATAAAATATTATAGCAGAAATGTAAACGTCGGCTTCTTATAGCCATCACATCACAATTATAATAATAACAATTCCACGGGTGTGTTATTATACTTCATTTGTTGCCATTACCAACGACGAACACTTGCCAATTTTAGGCTGTTAATATATAAGGAGTAATTCAGGGGAAATTTATCCTTTACGACATAAATCCCTTCAATAAATATTGGAAAACGATCTGGCCGCGACATTACGGCAGCGCAGGCCGCCGCTCAACTGAAGAGGAGGCAGAGGTGAGGCAGAGGCAGGCATGGGGAGGTGATGCAGAGGCAGGCATGGGGAGGTGAGGCAGAGGCAGGCATGGGGAGGTGAGGCAGAGGCAGGCATGGGGAGGTGAGGCAGAGGCAGGCTGTCTCTTATACACATCTAGATGTGTATAAGAGACAGGCCTCACTGTGATCTCCAGCACGCATGCCTCACTGTGATCTCCAGCACGCCTCACTGTGATCTCCAGCACGCATGCCTCACTGTGATCTCCAGCACGCATGCCTCACTGTGGTCTCCAGCACGCATGCCTCACTGTGATCTCCAGCACGCCTACCTCACTGTGATCTCCAGCATGCCTGCCTCACTGTGATCTCCAGCGCGCATGCCTCACTGCGATCTCCAGCATGCCTGCCTCACTGTGATCTCCAGCGCGCATGCCTCACTGTGATCTCCAGCCCGCCTGCTTCACTGTGATCTCCAGCACGCCTCACTGTGATCTCCAGCACGCATGCCTCACTGTGATCTCCAGCACGCNAGGCAGGCATGGGGAGGTGAGGCAGAGGCAGGCATGGGGAGGTGAGGCAGAGGCAGGCATGGGGAGGTGAGGCAGAGGCAGGCATGGGGAGGTGAGGCAGAGGCAGGCATGGGGAGGTGAGGCAGAGGCAGGCATGGGGAGGTGAGGCAGAGGCAGGCATGGGGAGGTGAGGCAGAGGCAGGCATGGGGAGGTGAGGCAGAGGCAGGCATGGGGAGGTGAGGCAGAGGCAGGCATGGGGAGGTGAGGCAGAGGCAGGCATGGGGAGGTGAGGCAGAGGCAGGCATGGGGAGGTGAGGCAGAGGCAGGCATGGGGAGGTGAGGCAGAGGCAGGCATGGGGAGGTGAGGCAGAGGCAGGCATGGGGAGGTGAGGCAGAGGCAGGCATGGGGAGGTGAGGCAGAGGCAGGCATGGGGAGGTGAGGCAGAGGCAGGCATGGGGAGGTGAGGCAGAGGCAGGCATGGGGAGGTGAGGCAGAGGCAGGCATGGGGAGGTGAGGCAGAGGCAGGCATGGGGAGGTGAGGCAGAGGCAGGCATGGGGAGGTGAGGCAGAGGCAGGCATGGGGAGGTGAGGCAGAGGCAGGCATGGGGAGGTGAGGCAGAGGCAGGCATGGGGAGATGAGGCAGAGGCAAGCATGGTGAGGCAGAGGCAGGCGAGGCATTAGCACGGCTTCCAAGCAGTCGAGCAGCTTATCCCATGACGGCGCATCTGTACTAGCGCTGACATCTCAGTCACTGTCAGCAAAAGCGTCACGTACACCGCCAGCGACCAATTGACTTGTGACTGTATTGCTACCGGCCCTCAGCCGCTGATGCAAGAGCGACAATACCACCACGCTTGTCGCCAAATATTTCCTTTATTTTACGATTCCAATTTCAGTGCCAGGGCACTGAAATTGCCAGGGCAATTTCAGTCTTGATAGGACTGAAGCTCAGTCCTATATTAATAAGGATAGTGAAGCTCGAAACACATGACTGTCGGTTCAATTTGTTACAAAATCTCCCGTACGCACGCCGGGGAGTCGAAAGTCGGCTAATATTGTAAATTTCTACTACTGTAGAGGTCGTCTTTACTGTAGTTTTAGAAAAATGTTCTATTGATAAAAGAAATAAGCGTACTATTACCTAATGAACAACTTGACATTTTATTCCTATTCATTCCTACTCTTTTTCGATGAAGCATGATTGCGCTAGGGAAAATAAAATTTCAGCTCCAGGTAATAGCCTAATCCGGTAGGTATTTATCGCTGATTATTCCTCGCATTGCCCCTATATATTCGCAGCACTAGCTTTCAAAAAACTGCAACCGCTCAAAATTTAGTTTTCAAAATGTTAATCCGAGTAAATAGAAGCAAATTATTAGTCAATTAATTTTGTATCAAGCGACAACGATAGCTGAGAAGTCGTGCTATGCTTCAAGTTCAAACTAACCGATTTTAAAATGTATGTCTACCGATTACGTTACAACCTATCATTTTCAACTTCGAATGTCACTGTTTAGGAATAGTGCACCAGCCTCATAGTACTTGATTATATTACAACATTGCTGACTAATGTACCATCCTTAACCTCTCACCTGTTCCATTAATTGTCATAGAATATTGCCGCAGCTGCGCGTAAACGTTTCCAATATGAACACCAACTACAACACTATAGAGTAGGGACGTGGGCGGTGCAATTCTACAGCAACACTCGTGTAGGAGCGTGGGCGGCGCAACTCTGCAGCAACACTCGTAAGAATTATCATCGGTACGGTCACTATTTTCATCAGAAGAAGCGGTACGGTCACAGTCATCTCGACCGCACTACGACCACGGAGTTGGAGTATTTTCATCGACTATGAAGACGAGCACCACTATTCCGAAGTACGATATAAACCATATAAACAAACACCACAACACTCCTGTAGGAGCGTGGGCGGTGCAACTCTGCAGCAACACTCGAGTATAGGCAGCAATTTGTCTGTTGTAAACTAAGCAAGCTGCGGCGGAGTATAACATAACAAAAGCAGCGGTGGTGGACGATCAGCACAGCTTGTTGATGTAGCAGGACCGTCAACATCGAGCAAACACAGAAAAATGTGCCCAGGGACCCAGCGGCGAGGCAGTTTGAGCCATGGTTGAACTAATACAATTAATTCAACCGTGGTTTGAGCGGTCGTTTAGCAGCACAACGGAACGAGGCGGTGGTCGTGTCGCGCGACGTAAACCAGGTGCTCGCGAGCATGCCAAATGCCGGGGCCGGATATTGCACTCCGCTTCGCAAATCAATGAAAGGATTACATCGCGATTACGAGGTCTTAAAATTTGTGGAGATTCGGTTCCGTTATTGGGTACGATGGAATGTTAGACAGTATTTCCACCGAAATATTTATGTCAGAAATAACGATATGTTGGCACAGTGCATACGGCAGCAGCAGGTGAGTTCCTCCACGATAGTATAGTAAGTGATCACACAGCAACACCTGCTCTCTGCTACACCCCTTGAACTCTATCATCCCCTTTGCACTCTCCCATCCCTCCTGCACTCTATCATCCCTCCTCCCCTCTATCATCCCTTCTAAACTCTATCATCCCTTCTACATTCTATCATCCCTTCTACACTCTATCATCCTTTCTACACTCTTTCATCCCTTCTACACTCTATCATCACTTCTACACTCTATCGTCCCTTCTACACTCTATCATCCCTCCTGCCATTCCTCCTGCACTCCGCCATCCCTCCTGCACTTCGCTATCCCTCCTGTACTCCGTTATCCCCCCTGCATACTGCTCCTGCACGCTAAGTATAACATCACGCTAAATGTTATCACGCTGCTGCCGAGACTCACGCTCATTAAGACGCGGTGTGACGAGGCGGCTGAGCAGCAGCGGAGGGGCGGGGCTGGGGAGCGGGGCTCTTCATGCTCAGGGTCTACAGGTGCAGTGGCCACAGACCCTCTTGAGGGCACACGTCAGACCCACAATGATACCAAGTAGCTTTATTTCTACTACGACACCAAATTTCCAAATTTATTCAACTGTCACTGCTACTTTAGGAACTTCACGCGCTCTTGCAGAAAAAAAACCAGTGATGTTCGAACAACGCACTTGGATGAGGTGGCTCTAATGTATTTTCAGGAGCAGGTCACCAAGTTTTCCAAACATCAATCCACCACTCATTTCTCCCCGAGTAATATTTCCTGAGTCTTGAAGTGTTACGCATATAGCCTGACGCGTTGGCACATAAGGGCTCTTCATGCGACACAGGTTGAAATAACAGCCAACCTCGCTCAGAATGTCCCGTGGCACGTCAGGATGGCAGCGGTCAAGTGACACCTGCAAGCTACGCCTCACTTCAGTTCCTCAAATTCACACATCGCCGGAATTTCATCAAACTCTTCAGAAAGCACAAAACTTCTGCGACCAAACGATGGCGAGCTAACGAAGCGACATGATCAAATTTGCAAGGTTGTTTTTTAAAGGTGCGTCAATGCCGGAGCAAGCAAACCACAAATACCCAGCCAGCCAGATGCTGTTAATTGGGTTACCGTGTGCTTCATGACAGCGTCGCGGTCACTGTAGCTGAACGTTGTATGATATTATTTAAAACACGCATAAAGAAAACTATAAATTAAACAAGAAGTCTTCTAAATGAACTCGTAAGGAAATATCTGCAGACACGGGGCCTCATCGACGAGTCCAACGACGTAGGAATTACATTGCGCGGCCTGCAACACTGAACGGAAATCATGCCTCGCCGTGGTTTCTCTCACGCACACATGACGCAACGCGGTGTTTCATAGCAATTTTATACGTAATGTGTTATGAATATAATTTAGAGAGTGCAACTCCCGCTAGCTGCGGCCTGATAAGATCCCAGCACAGCCCCAGCTCCTAGGCAGCCTCTGTTGAGGTAAACAATCTTGTTTCCATCTTCACCGCCGCCTCGTGGCAGCTCTCGGGACCATCTAAGTCGTGATGGTTCGCTCATCATCTGGCACAGACTTACTACACAAATATTATTAGATTTAAAAC
Organism: Hyalella azteca; assembly: GCF_000764305.2. Classification (NCBI taxonomy): domain Eukaryota; kingdom Metazoa; phylum Arthropoda; class Malacostraca; order Amphipoda; family Hyalellidae; genus Hyalella; species Hyalella azteca. Next base: position 117,626 of record NW_025934671.1, on the reverse strand, counting down.
ACAAATGTCGATAAGTTCAAGTAACAAATAAGAATATATTCGTTAGGGACGCACTTCGTAGAGTACAAACTTCGCAATCATCGGCAACGCATTTCGTCACTAGAGCAGAACGAATGGATTAGAGTTCGATCGAAGGAGTCGTCTAATGAATCGGCCTCGGATAAGGAAGGATCAATCCAATTAGTTCGATAAGATGAATACCAATTATATTGAAAACAAACTCAAACTTCGCAGATCGTTGAGTGCATCGATAACAGTGATATCGTTTTCGAATGTTCAACACGTGAACAACGATATTATTACCGAACATTCAACACGTGGGACAAGGAGAGTTCGCACTGGGGCGCTCCTGGGTACGAAGAGAGGCTCGAGCTGCTCCACACCCCAGCACGTCGTGAGCTACACTGACCTCCGCCATCCAATGTTCTCAGTGGTCAGACCCATACCTAATTTAGGAGGAAATTTCACCATGGAAAAATTACGTGAGAAAAATTAGAGAACTGCGATGCAGAGTTGCGACCAATATATGTAGTGGCGTATCGCGAGCAAGAGGCAAAACACTTGAGTAAACGCCGGGCGTCGGATGGATGTCCCTGGCGCAACACGTGAAGCAATTTTCATAGAATTGCCTCCATGACAACAACGAACAGCAATCGATATAGATGCATCACAAACACCATGAGCATCGATATAGTAGATGCATCGCAGACATCATGAGCATCGTATTGTAGATGCATCACAGACACTATGAGCATCGTATTGTAGATGCATCACAGACACTATGAGCGCATCATAAGGCGACGGCGAGTGTAGTCGTCGCAAGACTACAGGATTTCTTCCGTAGCAACGAAGTTCCCACCGGGACATGAACAGTTGAAGGCATTAGCGCCTGTTGACCCTCAATATTCATGTCGATATGTTTCCAAATTACCGCAGCCCAATTCATTTCGCTGAATTAAATGGCTTATGACATAATTATTGCAGCTGAGTTGATTAGAGGGAACAGTTCGATGAGGTGAAGGCGGCTAGCCGCGAGTGGAAACTCAAACCGTCAACTTTGTGCGATCGCAATCATCTATTATTAGGACTTGGTTGTTAGGCACTGTGCTATGAATATGTGCTAATCTTTATAATAAAAGGAAGTCACAATGAGTGATCAATACCCATTTTCATGCCTAATCAATATTTTTTTCAAACGTCACTTGTGTAAACAGTCTTTCAATTTGAGTCTGAAAATCGCAGCAGGCATCACTCGTTGCGCGGGCATATCGTCGCCTCGATGGCCGCGCAACTCCATCCGCTCGAAGCGCAATTTTATAAATAACGTAGAGTATAGGCTGATATATATTTTGACGGCTTTTTGAAATTAACTGTAGAAGAATAATAAATCAAATGCTACCGTAAACCTTTAGGGTAATCTGCCATGTTGTATGAAAAACAGCTATGAAGCAGCAAAGACTATCTCAGATTAACTTTAAGAACGTCATCATCCGTAACGCTGATGCTCATTCCTTCGTCACACGACTGACCTGCAGAAGCATGTTTATATGTGGGGGATTTTGTTTGGTCGATACAAATAATCTGTCATTTGTAGTAATGAAGACATGACGAGGTTGAACACGAGCAGGGTTCATGAATTCTTACCAACAGACGAATGTTCTTAGAGGCGCGCATATTTTGCCAGCTCGTAAAGAAGCTCGGGAATCTCATTGATGCTTTATTATCTATCTCCTGAGTGAGTGTTTAGTGTTATTTTGGGTGTACGTAAATAAATAAATTTCAATATAATCTCAATTGACACTTAGCGCTATTACTGAGATAGATAAGAATGTTGCATGAAGCGAGTTTGTTTGCATGGAACGGCGGCGCACTTTTCGCGAGGGACCATATGACCATTTACAAAGGCCATACACAAAGACCATATACAAAGACGTTGCCCTATACGTGTCACCCGCCAGGGCAGTGGCTCAAACTCTTGCGGTATGTGACCGCTTGACCATCACCCAACCTGCTGTGATGATGGGATGATGATCATCTGATGTATGATCCCGACATTCATTAGCCTTATTTAACGAGATGAAACGCGCATAAACCAAAAGCTGTCTAACTTATGGCCTCATTTAGTTGAAGGGAGAGAACACAAGTTACTCCATCACTTTATGTTTGATTTTCTGTGACCAGTCATTAGTACGCCGCTTAAGTGTGTTGTCTGATCGTTGATTCATATTACTGACGAGGTTTTGATCGATCGAGGATAATCATGCATCAACGGAGGATTGACGAGCGTCTCTTAAATTGTGCAGGTGTGACGTCTGCTGCTTAGCGATAAGGAGTGAGAACTTCGATGCCATTTTCTTGGTGAAAGATTGCCCTTTACGTGATGTACATCCCACGTTTGAAAAATGATCTTTCTTATATAGGGAGTATGCCAATACTGCTAACCATTTCCGGATGATCGTTAGTGAGGTGTTCCTTCAGCTTGAAGGACTTCATGCCTTCATAACCAAAAAAAGTACTCTTCTATTCTCAGATGAAGCCATTATACTCCATATGCCATTGTAATCTACACTTACGACGCAGAAGTTGAGGAAACATAGGTATATATACGTTGTACATGAGCTTCTTTGATAAAAACGTGCTTCAAACATCAAAACAACTACATTACCTATATTTGAAAGGCTCCATTATTTGTATTTCAAACAGATCCCCAAATGACACAATGGCTATTATACTGCATGCCAATTTTTTAGACCTCTTGAGGCCTAATCTAAAAACTGAGAGTTATTAGACTTCGCAGCCCAACACGCAGCAGCCCAACACGCAGCAGCCCAACACGCAGTAGCCCAACACGCAGCAGCCCAACACGCAGCAGCCCAACACGCAGCAGCCCAACACGCAGCAGCCTAAGATGCCATGCAGTATGCATTCATCACCACCCACACGCAGCCATGCATGTAACACAGCGCCATAATCGTGTGATGTATGCGATGATGGAGAGAGTATGCGTGCACCTGGCGGGAGGTGTCGCGAGCTGCGGCGGAAGGTGCGGGCGCTCCGACGACTCCAGGCTTTAAATTCGCTCAATTTGCGAGGCGTGATGACGTCACCGCTGCCGGGGTCGCAGTTAAAGACGTAGAGGCGCCCGCAGCGCTGGCTTAAAGCGTACCGACCACCGCACTGTCTGCACTGCACTGTCTGCACTGCACTGACTGCAATGTCTGCACTGCACTACCTGCATGGGAGTGTACTGTCTGCACTGCACTGTCTGCACTGCACTGTCTGAACTGCACTGCACGATCTGCACTGCACGACCTGCACTGCACTACTTGCACTGAACTTTGCAACTGCGCTGCAATGCACTACCTGCACTTGACCACCTGCACTGTACTGCACTGCCTACTCTCCACTACCTGCACTGCACCGCTTGTACTACATTGCACTGCCAGCACTGTACTGCCCAAACTGTACCACCTGCTATGCACTACTTGCATTGAACTACACTACCTGCAGGGCACTGCACTTTCTGTACCAAAAGCACCCCACTGCCTGCACTGTACCACCTGCACTGCACCGTCTTCACTGCCTGCACGTGCACTGTAGCGCCGACACTGCACCACCAGCACTGTTTCGCCTTCATTACTTGCGCTGCATTGCATCGCCTGTAATATAACGAGCGGCACTCGCAGTGCAATGTAATATAACGAGCATCGTCAACATTGCACTGCTTGCAATGCATTACCGGCACTGCATCCCGTGAGTGACACTTCAGTGCCTGGAATGTATATACGAATGGACGTGTTCTAGGGCACAGACCACCTCCGCCTCTGACCGCTTCACTGCTTAACTGCGGTTAGATTTCAATCACTGAGAGGAAGGGACCGAGGCTTCAATCCTCGAGGGAAGGATCCCTTTCCATGGTGGGACCGAGGCTATCTAACGTCTTGTAAAAGGGTTTAAGAGAAGGGGAGTCCGCTCTCGAGACTATCAAGAGACAAATGGACGTGCTCTTGGGCACAATTCCGGATCGTCTGCCTCTAGCTGCACCACTACCGGCGACAAGAAGCAAGCAACAGCAGAGAGAGTATAATTAAGGGTATGTCAATCAAAGGGATAACATAGTCAAAGAAATGTTAATCGAAGCGATAACATAGTTAAAGGGAAATCAATGAAAGGAACATCAGGGGCGTCAATAGATTTTAAGGACAAGGGGGCTATATCCCCAAAGATTGATGATCATACTCGAGTTACTAATGACTAGTAAAGTTATTACTTTCTTCTATTATTATTATTTTTCAAATTTTCTTCTATCCGCATTACACTGAATTTATAAAAAAAATTTGTCCCTAATAAAATTTTTAATAAATTAAATTATAATGACTAGTAAAATTATTATTAATTTCAATTTTTTTGGCCGCATTCCACTGAATTTGTAAACATTTTTTTCACATTTTAGTAGAATTTAATGATTTAATTTTAGTGAATGAAATTAGGTTATTTTGACCCCCACCCTCCGTTAAATAGGTAGACCTAATGACGGCAGTGGGCAACATGCAGCTGATGTGCAGGGCTCGGAACATGTCCTGCTCGAGGCAAGTTACACGACACCGTGGGTAGAGCGTGTCGTGGCACGCACTCATGTCACGTACCACCACGTCATTGTGCTGCTCTATTGTTACACTAATGTGTGCTGCACCGCATTGTATTGTTACAGCATGCATAGCAATCGGCGAGTCGTCCTTCGCTTATATCGTGGTTGGAGATAACATCGCATTATTCGCATCTTTTGAATGGTCAATGGAGTAACGTCACTAACGAGAGATATACACCTGCTAGCCAGACTCATTTGCATAGTGAATCCAAATTGCATAGTGAGTGAAATTTCTGCGACAAGCGAGTCAATTGGCAGAGGATTAGCTTAGAATACATGTTAAAGCTCTCCTCCAAATTCAATGAACATAAAAAAATGAAAGTTGACAACAAAGTCTCGATTATTTCGTTATTGTTATTAAAACAGGAGCGCTTCATTAAATGAATCCATGTTACGGCAAGGACACACAAACATGGAAATAAATTTATTGCTCATCAAATGATTCTTTATTCAAACTAAAATGAGTGAGTGCACAAAAGAAGAGTTTCTGAGTGAGAAAGCGGGGAGCCCGCATACCGAACGATGTTATCATGTGTCACAAACTCAACCTACCTTACGATCCGCTAGCCGAACGTTCCACGCCTACGTTGAAATCTCCAATTTAGAACCGAATATCATCAATCAGTAGTTCACTTTTATTTCTAGAACATAACTATAGAAAGTTCAAATGTTAATCTTTTCTTCCTCACACACAACACTCACTACAGGCAACACAACACTGAAAAAACACTAAATGAAACACAATAAGTATAGACGTCATGAATTCCCACTCATGTTTCAGGTGCCAGCAATAGATGGCGCCACTTGTGTGACAAACGTTTATCCAATCGCTTTGGATTAAAACAATGTTTTAAAACAAAAAGTAATTACTATAAATGTATATCAAAATTAATTTCTAACCTTTGCAGTATGGCAACACATTGTAATTTGACACTTGGATAAGTATAACCAAAACCTGCAGATGAATGTAGAGGGATAATGTTTAGTTCGTTTATACATGAGCCCGTTATGAGATCAGCCTCCGAAACGATGATGTCAACGAGTGGTGGGGGTTGGCGCTACTTATCCACGCCAAATTTTTCTTAACAAATATCTGAAAAAATATGTGATCCTGATGAGATTTCTTTCATCTACCTAGATATTTGCATTCCACGCACTGCAGTTTAATTGCAATAAACAAATTCACTTAGGATGAACGACAATACAGATCCAACAAACATTTAAATTCTACTCTTTAGCAACTTTTGATCCTTGGGATAAGAAGTCATGCGTAATTATTATTATTTTTTTTTTACTGGATCGACTCTTCGCTGAGCTCATCCGCAGGCTCGTCAGCGGACCTACACGCCACATGTGCATCTGAACATTAAATAAATTAAATCCATCCCTAAATTCTGGACGGATTAATTTGCATGAAATTTAGAACTAATAAATAGAGTTTGCCGCGATTGGAAGGATTGCATATCTTTACATCATTCCGTTTTGACTAAAACGAGAATAAGGCATTTTTTCCGCAACTGAATAGTTAATAATTAGATTTAGTTAGGTTACATTAGGATAAGTTAAGCTATGATAGGTTGTTTATAATTTAAAAACCAATATCTTAATCTAACTGATCTAACATAATTTTTTATAAAGTTTCGCTTTAATCGAAAATAAAATGAATTAAACATCTGTAATAATTTCTAGTATTTTGATAATAATTAGTTATCTCGTAAATTTCAGAAAATCCAATCATAATTGTCAATGCATCATAATCAGTGCGGTTCCTCAATGTAGGCGTTTTAATTGAAAGCGAAAAGAAATAGAAATCTGTAATAATTCCTATCGCAGGATATTTACTTACATTAGGGGCAGATCTCCCACTACGAGGTTTGGGCAAATATGTTACTATTTGTGAAAATTATGAGAAGTTCAATTGTGCAAAAATTGCGTTTAGAGTGTGAGCCCGTTAGCGAGTACACGGATGAGCCCGTTAGCCAGTACGCGGAAAAGTGTCGCTTCGGTTATTCATTTCCATGTTTTTAGAGAGAGACGACGTTAATCACGACGAATGTCGGTGCCACAGAACTCATTACAGCGGAATTGACGTTGACATAAATGATAAAAATTCCGAGCAAAATGAACACGAGAATTCACGAACTCGCCAGCCAACAACCCTCACCAGCCAACAACCCTCACCAGCCAACAACCCTCACGACTAAGGGTCGGGAGCAGAAATAGAAGCTCCGTGAGCGCCTCTGTCGCCAGCTGATATTCTCCCTTAAACTGAGATCACTTGAATAATTTAGATTATTTACAGTATAATAGCAACACGAATGTATTTTAAGAGCGACGCACGAGCGAGACTCGGTAGCACTTGAACGGAACATAAAAACAAGCTATAACCCAGAGACAGCATTCCTTCCTTTAGAGAGAACTCTAACCAATGACTTGTTGGTATTGCTAAGATACGATTTCTTCTGAACTTCATAGAAGAAAATTTATGATTCTTTTTTTGATTTCATTGATTCTTTCGAGAAATACGAGTGTTGCAAACTTGGTTAAAAGAGTAATGCTAGATGAAAAAGACTAGTATCAGGATGAAAATATCTCACGTCTCATCATTGTATTTTAAAATAACCTTCAAAAATGTACAAACAAGACAGAATTAGAAAATTACAGTGTAAAAATTAATAATACTATAACAGATGATAAATACAATTTGGAATATAAAATAGAACAAAATAGCAAGACAAAAACAAAATCTCACAATCAATAACTGACAAAAACCGCCGACTTCAGTAGAAAAGCTTAGGTAGCTGCGCACTACAAGAGGAACAAGCTACGTTTAATTAACTTGTTAATTCATCCTTCATTTACTCACTGTCGTCTGTTCCTCTGCAATAAAGATGGTCAAATAGACTTGAATTGAGATTTTAAATTGCGTTCAACTGTTCACGAATCTCGATCATGTCACGAGTTTCTTCAATAATAGAAATAATAACAACACAGATGCTTCCGTAGACACGTAATACACACAAATTTGTTCATCAAATAATTAATTAATTTATCAAGTATACATATGCATATCACAAAAGCGATAACTTGAGCCTATTTATTACGCATTGCCAAATCATATGATGTGAACATAACACTGTAGCTTTTGTAAAGCATGAAAAAGAAATTACACCAACAAATCAAAACCAGATGCCTAAAACATGGGCTCATGTATACAATTGAATGGGAGCTCAATATACAATTGAATGTCGTAACAAAGAAGTAACATTTCACGGGCGATGCGATGTAATGGCATCTTACGACATGTCCATCAGTGTACAGACGTCACGTGTACAGGCGTCACGTGTACAGGCGTCACGTGTACAGGCGTCACGTGTACAGGCGTCACGTGTACAGGCGTCACGTGTACAGGCGTCACGCTGATCTTGTCGTAAGAAATAACGTAATAAAGTCGCTAACACCAAAAAAAAATATGCGCCAAAAGCAAGTGTTCCTCATTACCAGAACACAGCTTATTGTCAACATAACTATTAACAAGCTTAACTCAAGTCGCATCAAAGAGAGTGCATCTAATCTAACGATACCATGAGAACATATACATTCCTTTCAACGATGAAATCTTGGGAGAAAGAGCCAATAAGCGGCGATAAATATGATGAATAAGGATCCATATCTGAGCGAGAGGTAGAAGAGACTTACGGGAGTTGAGTGGCTGATCTAGCGAACAGAAAAAGCCTATTGTCTATCATATTATTTAATAGATTTGTTAAGACGATAAGGGCACTTGCATCCGACATGAGAAGGAACTTTTAGTTGCAGCGGCGCACTATCACACCGCGACAACATACAGGGTTTGGTGCACGTCTAACTACAATATAGAGCAATAAACTTCCACGTACCGTGCGCGGTTACGTTAAAAGTTCACGTATTTGTACGAACATCTTAATTTGGGAGTAGCTTATTGTCAACATAACTATTAACAAGCATAACTCAAGTCACATCCAAGACAGTGCATCTAATCTAACGATACCATGAGAACATATACATTCCTTTCAACGATGAAATCTTGGGAGAAAGAGCCAATAAGCGGCGATAAATATGATGAATAAGGATCCATATCTGAGCGAGAGGTAGAAGAGACTTACGGGAGTTGAGTGGCTGATCTAGCGAACAGAAAAAGCCTATTGTCTATCATATTATTTAATAGATTTGTTAAGACGATAAGGGCACTTGCATCCGACATGAGAAGGAACTTTTAGTTGCAGCGGCGCACTATCACACCGCGACAACATACAGGGTTTGGTGCACGTCTAACTACAATATAGAGCAATAAACTTCCACGTACCGTGCGCGGTTACGCTAAAAGTTCACGTATTTGTACGAACATCTTAATTTGGGAGATATAACAACATAAGATTTAAATCTCGGCCAATAAATGAAGTCGGAGGTGTACATAAACATAATAATGAATGGGTGTGCAGGATCATTAATTAATCCACGTGAATTTAATCAATATTCATGCAAACGAAGTTCAGCTCGCCACCTCAAGTTGCAAGTCTGGGAGCTCCAGAGACTATCGCTGTACTGCGATACGCTTCACAGTGATGACTTCATTAACTCAACGGAAAGTTGAACTCACAGAGGATGGTGCAACTTGAACTCAAAGAGGGTGATGCAACTCAAGTTTGCAACACCACACAAATTCTGAACAAATTATACGAGGATTGTTGTCCAAGATTTAGCTGACAGCAACATTGTAAGTAGCGTTAAACTTCGTGATAGCTGCTTGCTTCTTTTTGCTCACTGCTTGAGAAACAACAAAAATTTATCCTTTTGTCTTTACAGAAAAATAAAATTACTCTTCAGTCAAATGAAAATAACTCCGGTTTTTAGTTATTTAAGAAGTAAATTCTTAAAATTGGGAGCATTTATAACAATTTATAGTCCTGCAATTGGATACAAATTGTGATAATTGTTCCTTGCAAGAGTGAGATCGAGAGAACTGAATCTTTTTCTGCACGTTATTAGCAGCTACGTCGTGAGCCGTGACGTGTCATTCATTACCGTTACATTCAGCGTCTGCAACCATCAATCAGTCTCGGTTACGAACTAACTCTGTAATTAAAGCTTTTTTTATCATCAAAGAACGCATTACCATTGAGAACTGCCGAGGACAAGAGAGTTCTGAAGGTAATTCGGAACTCTCAGACATAACATAACACAAACTTACGAGTGCAGGTAGATTTAACAGGCAGTCTACTGATACATTATGCGTCGTCACTGTTATTGCTAGCTACAGGCCTGGTCACTAACGTCACTGTTATCGTGCAGGTCTGGTCACTAGCGTCATCAGCAGCTGACCCAACTAAGAACGATAATGCCAGCTGAGGGTGCCGACATGGAGGCACCAGAACAACATAACAATTAATTTCTTCGGGACCTCTTGCAAAAAATACTCAATCCTAAAGTCTTTGGTTAAATAATTAACATTGATGTGTTAGACAGGCAGTATGGGAGGATGAGGTGAGATGGAGGAGTGTGATGTAGGGGCACTGGAGCAGGGGAGAAGCCAGAGGAGGGGATGAGACTTGCCACACACTTCCCCCATCAGGGCCAACTTGGGGCGATGTCCTCTGTAGGGGCCTTGTCGCTTCACCTGTAATATGGACAAAGGTTGTGGGAAGACAGTTGACAGTTGTGCTATTCGTTGCAAAAATTGTACATTTGTACGCAGGAGGGCACAAATAAGGCTTTTGGTTACAGTCTCAAATTTTAACGTCATATATTGTATGTTGAGAGCCTGAAGGCGCTATGGAACACACCTGCTCCACGGCAGTCTCGTCGGAGAAGATGGCTTGCAGTTGATCACACAGAATTGCCGAGACGAACAACCCGAACAAAATGCTCTCCATGGACAGGATCACTGAGTGCATCCTAGGAGAAATTAGAACATTAACAAACAAATTGTGAAGAGTAAACGAGTAAATTAATCTAAGGGGGATAAATTATATATCAGAAAGGACACCATGTCATGTTTAGTTTGAGCAGATCAATCAAGTTTTGACAATGTCAACAGGAACAAATTGTTAAAAAAATTTTGAGTAAATTTATTTATTGTAGACAATTATATATCAGAAAGGAAACGACCATGTCATGTTTAGTTTGAGCAGATCAATCAAGTTTTGACAATGTCATGTACCAAAAATTTGATGTACGTATTAGGACAGTCTTACAGCCTGGCCTGCTTGATCATCATGGGGGGAGGCTTGCAGTGGCCGCTACTGCACGGGTGGATCCAGGACGTGGCGATCAGGAACAGGGAGTACAGGCACAGCATCCCCACGAACACCAGGAACTGCAGGAAATATTTCTGGTTCCACTCGCCCACACAGTTGTTGATCCTGCCAGCATGTCAAATATAAGAGAATTGGAATTTTCAGATATATTAGACAATTATAACTAATCAGTAACTCATCTTACTCGAGTTCTCTTGCCCTGGAATAGAGGAAATGAATAGATCATAAGCAACACAGTTCAAAATTAAATCATTGGACTTGGTGTCTAATGATAATTTTGCACAAATTTCCTTGTGAATAAGCAAAGCACCTACTCTATTATTCATACAAATACATATACCACCTACTTTTTTAAGGTCACAATTCACAAGCCCACAATATCTTAACACAAATTTTGTTCAACTCTCCAACAAGTTATGTTAAGCTGACCACGGACAATGGTGATCCATTCTGCGAATGCAGCGCTGACACACGCGGCAGTGGTGCGCGCGTGGCGGCCTGTACATCTCGCAGCGTGCGCACACTGACCACTCCCCTCCATCTTCTGCCTCTATTTTTCCTGAGTAATGAGGCTGTGTTAATTGAAGGAAAAATATGTTTCCAGTCCCAAATACTAACTTAAAAATAAACAGGCAATTTAATAACTTAGAATATGAATGGCCATCTTGGCCTAAACTTTTCTTGGCCTAAACTAACATAATCTAGATGTTCTGATTCATTACCAAGACTTTCTACATATGTTTTGGTGAAAAAATTGAGGACATATTTCAAGTTTGGTCAACAAACATCCAAGAAGCCTCAAATGCCCTGATAATGCTTAAAATAATTCAAATCATGCCTCATAAACATTTTTAATACTGCGGTGGGGCAGGTCATACACAGTGAAAAGATCACAGCTTGCTCTCAGTTCTCATAAGAGATTTTCATTTAAATTTTATCTAAGTGGTCGAAAAATTCTGATGTAAAAAAAAAGTAGAAAGTATAATGACAAAATCCAATACTTTTTGTAGTGTTTTCAGAACTAAAAATATTTTCTTTTAGTTTTTCAGCCAATTTAGTTAGTGAGAAGGCAGGCATGTGATGAGTGGTCATAACACCGCTTCTTATAGTTAATTCTTTTGGTACAATCATCAGTCTTAAACTGGCACTTAGGAGGTGAATAAAAATGCCTTTAGTGACATCAGAGCTCATATCAGGATGTTTCATTCAGTTGCTTATGACAACTTCTTAATGTATCTTACTTTAGTCTACTCTGTAATTAATTGTTAGTGAGTATATGGGAGAACCTGGTAAAAATGGTACCTAGTGCAAGAGTAAACTCAAGATGACAAAATGACAAATGAAGATTACATTAATGCACGAAAACCTACAATTAATGACAAGTTGACCACACAGTTAGCTAGAGCGTACAAAACTACAAATCAAGACTGTATTTTGACTGAATCCAGACTGTAATTGCTGACCACCTCAGCACTTACCTCCAGTGCAACCAGTTCATAACCCAATTTCTTTACAGTTTTGACCCACTGCATCAGTTTTCTAACAGGAATGGAGGCATTAAGAAGTTCTAATGTCTATTTATAATTTAAAAATATACAAATATATTTTTAGCACAAATTCAGCATTTGTCAGTGGAACATATCACCATCAAAACATGAAAACTAAAGATTACAGTGCTTTAAAATAAGTTATTGATAAAATTTAAGAGGTTTAGAGCATATTGCCATTTAAAAATTGCTCTGGAATGAGTAGAGGTTGCTCAAGATTGCCTTAAACTTCTCAAGGTTTGTTAAAAATTAGCTGTATCAGTGTACCTAACTAGCAAAATTAAAAAAAAGTGTAAAATATTGACACAAACCTGCATGCATATCAGAAAAATCTATCCTGGAGCGTGGCAGAGGTACAATCCCAGGATCCGAGAACACAGCTCTGACATGTGCCATGATTGCCAGGAAGATGAGTGTGTTGAACACAACAACATGACATGGCGCCCATAGACTGCAAAAAATGTTATAATAAATGTTTTGCAATACATGAATATATGGCTAACAATATCACACTTTCACAGCAGCCATTGAACATAAATGTAGTTACTGATCCATGTGTGTTTGCGTATTTGTAGTCACATGATGCAAAGTCAAGTTTGACTGCAATCTGAGAACTGCATCAATGTTTAAACTGTTTTGGCACATTTCAGTGCATTGTTCAGATTGAGTAAATGATGATATAAATTCCTGTGTGCCTGGCATATCTTCCTGACCCAGAGATAACATATCTTCTATCTTATAAAAACTGGAAACTTGACTAAAGCTAAGTTAGTTAGCTGTGAATGAGACAAAACTGCCTAGGCTTGAGAACAGATACACCTATTCTAATGGACCTTGATCAATTTTTATGCTAATAATCAAGGAAACAATTGCATTGTCACTACATCTTTAAAATATACATAGCTTGTAAAATTACAATTTATACATATGATTTCTTTTTATTGGTTTCAATTTTTCTATGATTGGTATCTAATTTGAAAAACAAGTACATCTAATTTGGAATACTAAGCAGATGTTTCTTAAAATTGAAGGCATAAATGATCAGTTCATGGGTGATTTTTAAAAATTGCATGTAAAAACATGAGGTTTTTGTAATTTTTTACTGAAGAAATTGTGAAAGGGGTAAAAGGCCATAGGAACAGGTCAAATTAGCCAGATTAATGAGAATTTTTGTCTGATATTTCATGGGTGGCTACTGGCTAATGCCTAAATTTCCAGTTAAGGCTATAGCATAGAACCTTGAGGCATATTACTATTTCAATCTGATTACTGATATATTAGACAAGCATGGAAAACTTCTACCATTAGGGCCACAACTAGAGCTTTCCTGCTATATCCACAACCATACAATTTCTGCTAGATCAATTAACTCCTATCTAATTGTTAACAAAAGTGCAGGATCGGGCTGCAAGATTCCAAATGTATTAAAAATTTGTCCTATTGGAGCTGTAAGATTTTAGAAACAAGTAGGAAAATTTCAATCCTGAATTATTGGACAGAATTTTACAAAACCTGGGTGTTTAAACCATGTACCTAATAGATAGATCACAATTAACAAACATGGTTTTTTGTTAAAAGTTTTACCCTTTGCCTGATTTTTCAGTGTAGCTAGTTAGGGTAAATGCTGAATATACCAACATTGTGGGTAATTCCGACACTTCTTAACTTTTTTTTATTTATATTAAGCTTTGTCTTAATTCCACGCATTCATTGATGGTTGAAATAGTGACGTCATACTATTGCGCGCCATACTATTGCCACAACACTAGGTCTGGGCCATCTGGCTGGAAAATGTTGAGATCCAAAGAGAGACAGAGCAAGTCACCCAGTGAGAACATCAAAAAATGTGTCAAAGTTGATAGATGACCTTGTTCTACCAAATAGTGATAAACTGTTTGTGTAGAAAGAATATTATGGTTTGAGACTTTTAAATAAGTCTGTGAATATATTAGGAATCCTTTAAGTATACTTGTATTTGCTGACTTCAAGTGGTAAATAAATTAATAGATGATTAAGTTAAGAGACGGTTTTAGACACATAAAAACTAATTCCGACACAGCTTGGAATTAGACACACACAGCTCGTTCTAAGCTGTGTGCAAAAATTAAAATTTTCTTAATTAAAAGCTTAATATCTCTTTATTAAAAGCCTAATTAACTAGTGCTCAATATTCAATAGTGTTCTAATTCCAAGCTGTGTTGCATTCCTATTTACAAAACAGCTCACATAGCGATCGGAATTTGAATACACGAGGGTCGGAATTACAAATTTGTAGAGCTTGAAGCGCGGCCGGAATTAGTCTCGCAAAATGCCAAATTTAATCACACACACAGCGTCCGAGCGTCGAAATATACGGATTTGGTAGGTTTACACTCTAAAGGCTTTTAAACAAATATAGCAACAGTTTGTGTCGTGACATTTCATTGTTACTGGCGCGTAGTGCGATGTTTTGAGAGTAAAGTAAAGCAAACAGAACTCGAGCTGTGCATACGGTGATTTTTTTATAACCATTCATTTTTTGCTAGGGTAAACGCGGTATATTCCGTCACATTAAGGACGCATCGAGAAATGAAAAACTATACAAAAATAACCGTATGCGTTACTCAAGTTCTGTTTGCTTTATGTGACTCTCAAAACACCGCACTACGCGTCAGCAACGATGAAATGTCACAAAATGTTGCCATATTTATTTAAAAGCCTTTAGAATGCAAACCTACCAAATCCCTATATTCCGTCAGTGACCGTCACTGTGTGTGGCTATATTTGGCACGTGGTGAGGCGTATTCCGTCCGCGTTTCAAATTCTACTGATACGTACTGCCGTCAACCACGTGTTCGAATTCCGTTTGCTGTGTGAGCTGTATTGGAATACAACACGGCTTTGAATTAGAACACTAATGAATATTGAACACTACTTAATTACGCTTTTAATTAACAACTATTAAGCTTTTAATTAAGCAAATTTTAATTTTTGTACACAGCTTGGAACAATCTGTGTGTGTCCGTTTCAAGTTGTGACGGAATTAGCTTTCATGTGTCTAAATTCATTTCTCAACTTAATCATCTATTAATTTATTTACCACTTGAAATCAGCGATTACAAGTACATATACTTAAAGGATTCCTAATATATTCACAGACGTATTTAAAAGTCTCAAACCATAATATTCTTCCTATTCAAACAGTTATTCACTATTTGGTAGAGCAAGGTCAATTGTCAAATTTGACACATTTTTTGATGATTTCACTGGGTAGCGTGCATTGTCTCTCTTTGCATCTCAGTATTTTCTTGCTAGATGGCCAAGACCTAGTGTTTTGGCAGTAGTTTGATGCGCAAATGTATGACGTCACCTTTTCAACCATTGACAAACGCATGGAACTAAAACAAAGCTTAATATAAAGGAAAAACTAGAGAGGTGACGGAATTACCCACGATGTCGGAATATACCACCTTTACCCAATGTCCTTAATGTGTCGCAGTGTCGGAATATACCGCGTTTTCCCAACTGCGTTTACCCTAGTAAATTCAAATTTCAAAATGGACTATTATTGGTATATTGGCCACACTCAGGATGATGTATGTTTTCGGTGAATTTTCCCGCGCATTTTCACTTTTTTAAGCTATTGCTGTGCAGTGTGCACAGTTGGTGCATAGTGCAATGTAATGAAAATTGATTATCTTTGCGCACATGTTTGCGCAATCCCGGCCATCTTTATTTTAGAAGAAATTTTCTCCAAAGTCATATGGCAACACTGAACACCGTCTGTTTACATTTCGTATGGATAACAGCCGCAGTTTACAATTACCGTACGTTCCGTATCCGACAAGGCGGACAACCGGAAGAGTCAGAAGTAACCCGGACATGTCTTAGGGTAAACGCGGTATATTCCGACATTGTAGATAATTCCGTCACTTCTCTAGTTTTTCCTTTATATTAAGCTTTGTTTTAGTTCCATGCTTTCATTGATGATTGAAATGGTGACGTCATACATTTGCGTGTCGAAATACTGCCAAAACACTAGGTCTTGGCCATCTAGCGGGAAAATATTGAGATCCAAAGAGAGACAATGCATGCCACGTGGTGAGATCATCGAAAAATGTGTCAAATTTGACAGTTGACATGGCTCTACCAAATAGTGAATAACTGTTTTTATAGGAAGAATATTATGGTTTGAGACTTTTAAATACGTCTGTGAATATATTAGGAATCCTTTAAGTATACTTGTATTCGCTGATTTCAAGTCGTAAATAAATTAATAGATGATTAAGTTGAGATGTTGGATTTCGACACATGAAAACTAATTCCGACACAACTTGAATTGGACACACACAGATCGTTCAAAGCTTTGTACAAAAATTGAAATTTGCTTAATTAAAAGCCTAATAGCTGTTAATTAAAACGTAATTAAGTAGTGTTCAATATTCGTTAGTGTTCTAATTCAAAGCCGTGTTGTATCCCAATACAGCTCACACAGCAAACGGAATTCGAACACGTGGATGTCGGCAATACGTATCAGTTAAATTTGAAGCGCTGACGCAATACGACTCACCACGTGTCGGATGTTGCCACACAAAGTGACGGAATATAGGGATTTGGTAGGTTTCCATTCTAAAGGCTTTTTAATAAATATGGCAACATTTTGTGACGTTTCATCGTTGCTGATGCGTAGTGAAGTGTTTTGAAAGTCATGTGAAGGCAACAGAACTTACGTAACGCATACGTTTTTTTTATAGTTTTTCATTTCTTGATGCGTCCTTAAAGTGTCGGAATATACCGCGGGCCAATTCTATTGGGCCAAATTTTCCTCAAAACAATCACTTTCACTGGCACTTTTCAATAATAACAGGCAAAAATGTAAGAAAAAGAGAATAAAAGATAAATATTATCTACCTACTGTATCTTTCTTCCTAATTTGAGACCAATCAGCATTCAGCAGCAATATTTCAATGGATTGAATAGAATAGCAACAGTTAATAGTCAGTTATAATTAAGTAAATAGAAATAGGTAGTACCAGTGTAAAAGTTAGAACTGTATGTGTAGGCTGAGTACCTAGCTATAATTAAAATTTCCCTTTTTGGCTGAAAATCTTAGAATAGACCTATTAGGCTATTAGTAGCTTAGTTTTTGAATAGGTATTTGAAATCACTCATGACATTTTTGACATAGGACTCATTGTATAATAATAATGTTCTTGGTTTGACTTAGTAATCTCTTACGAAGAAAATTCGTATTGCATAGGTAGTATGGTTCATTAATTGGCATTATTATTTGTTACATACCTTCCCTGCATAGTTTGCAAAACAATCCAGTTAATGACTACATAATCACTATAAAATAATGCAACATAGGTTAAGATAACACAAACAATACCACAAGGGTCACTTCTAAAGATGGGCATTTCTATATCATAACATTCCTAAATTTCGTTATTAGCAACAAATTAATACTTTAGGCCGTGGCAGGACACAATTTCTAGGAGTCTCAGTTGTTCGGTGTTGTCCGCATTCCTGTGCATAGCTTTCTCGCGCATCAAGCGCTAAGGAGAGCGCAAAGAAGTTAGCGCATCGACACTTATGACACGGAATTTGGACCTGGATTTTGGGACGAAATTTCATCCGTACTTTGTTAGCAACCGTTCAACGCATCACATTGTCAAATTTGCTCATTTGGTTCTCATTAAAAATATATCTGTTCATTAGCAATACGCTCCTGCGGAGGTCGTCAAAATTTGTTTGTCCGGTCATTATTTCAAGTAGAGTATTATGGATGCAGCATCTCATGGGTGCAGCGTATAACGGATGAAGCGTATGATGGACGCAGCGTTTTATATAATTTAATAATATAATACAGCGGTTTCAGCGTTTATTAGGCCTGTCGCCGATTCTTAACATTGCAGAACATCTACACTATGTTGCGGGCTTGAAATCGCAACTCACTGCTTCAAATATTTGTTGCAAAACCGCTCGGCCTCCTTGCCGATTCTGACCAGAAACTGGCGTACTGAGCTTTGTTCGAATTCGCACCTCTCTGCTCCAATAATGATACTCTGAACTTTACCCACCGGACCATCCTGCCTGTAACCACTGGGCCACCCTGCCCTGTAACTACTGGATCACCCTGCCCAGTGTATCATGGATGCAGTGTCGAAGGAAGATAAATTTTGGAACAGAACTATGCTATCTGAAACCTAACCTCTAACGCTGGCACAAACTTTATTTGGCTTTGCCAGCGGAGGGATTAAGACGCATTTGGATTTCATGCTTTAATCGCACCTCAAAACGCAGTGGATCTGAAATAATTAACCATACAAAGGAATCAAAAACTAGATAAATATGATAGGAAATTAACAATATACCAAATATGATCATTGAGACAAATATGGCAATAAGGAAGAACTTCTTGAATTCATCACAAATTAACTTATATACATACGTATGTGCTTGGCCCTATTGGCTGAATCCTGAGTAGAAGATTTTCCACAATTGAATTTCCAGTCCCTAATACGATCTACGATCTAAGCGTGAAAGTTTTACAAACACATTGAATGATATCAGCGTGCTAAACGAATGACAAAATAAATGAACGTGAATAAACATATAACAGTCATGATATTTCTCAAATAATATTTCAATATTTCAAAGTAGCAAATTTAGAATACTGAAAAAAGGCATAACACCGAATAACCTAGTCATCGTGCGTCGAGATAAGGAACTGACGAGAGAGACGTAGCGGGCGCTAGCGGCTAATAAACGGTTCCTAGAAGGTTGCCACTAGGTGCAAGAAGAAAAATACACATAAAGAGAACTTAATACTAGACAGGAAAATAAATCCTGTTGCACAGGACACTCCCCGCTCGGCGTTTCACGGCTGGGCCCCTTTGGGCAATGCTGACCTCTACAATGCATCCCTAATACGAGGGGTGCATGTTACAGGTTAGTATTGCCCTATCTCTGAGGCTGTATTAAATTATTAGGGATGCAGCTGTGATCCACATATTTCAGTCTAATATAAGCCATGGACTTAACGCTCAGCCTCAGCATTCAATAACTTCTCTCAGCCTCTGAGATAGAAGCCGCAGTCTGCGCTGTAACCCCGTAATCAGCACCAGTGATACACTGCTTAATGATAATAGCGCCGTAGGTCTTCAGCCAAAACTCTAGCATGCTCGCTCATGAGCAAGCTCGCTCATAGCATGCTCCGGCCTCACCTACTATTGATATTCTGGCCCAACCTATTAACGCTGCCCCGACTCACAACCTTCTTGCAGCCAACAACTGGCTCTACCTTAGCACTTGCCACTCCTCTCTAACGTCCAGCAGCCAATGGGTGCGCAGCCGTGCACCTACAATTTTGTACACCAATAAACCTGAATCGAACGCCTTTGATCTCTCCGGACATCCACCAATCGCCGTGAACCACTCGGCTATGTCCTCCTCCGGCCTTGCATAAAACCTGCCGTGCACCACCAGGCCGCGGATCGAATATGACTTCCGGGCATCGTTAAATTACGTAATTTTACGTTCATCGCATCTGAGGTTAGGTTTCAGATAGCATAGTTCTGTTCCAAAATTTATCGTCCTTCGACGAGTGCCCGTTCGACCGAGGGCTTGATATGATTGCCTAGAAGGCCTAGGCTTGATATGATTGCCTAGAAGGCCTAGGCGTTCGGCCTAGATATCGTTGTCCAGAAGTGTTGAAGGCTACGTTCCGGAAGGCAGGAATCATGATGGTCCATTACATCCAGGGTAGTGGTGGTCTTCGGCGAGTGACCCCAGCCAATGAAGTTCGTTTTGAGTGGTGAAATGAGCGCGAAACGTTCGATCATGTTCGTTTTGCGTGGCGAAATGTTGCAACGTGAGTAGACTTTAGCTTAGGCCAGAATAGGTTGGTCGGGAATAGGTTTTGCCCGATGCAGCATGACCACGCTTCACGTGGGCATGCTTACGCCTTGGCTATGGACATACGGCGTTATGGCTTTAAAACTAAATTTAATTAATAGGCTGCGATTCACTCTGGCTTTCTTACCCACGGAAAAAAATGTGATCAAAGTGTGAAGTTGGGCAGAGCTGGCCTCCGGCAAGCGTCCCAACTTATTGCATGCTGAGGCTAAGCGTTGGCTCCATAGCTTATTCAAGAGTTACATTTGTTATTCACTGCTGCGCCCCCGCAAACATTAGTAAGGCAGAAAATTTCGCGTTGGAATCCAGATCAATATTAGAGCCAAAGTCCAAAGTCTAGAAGCGCAGTCTAGAAGTGTCCATGAAATTAAAATTAACTCTTCTCAAATCATTCTAATAAATTTCTACAGCGCTTTTTTCATGTAGAGTATGGGTCAATTTCCTCATATGTGGTATAAAATAACGTGAGTAGTTGACTTGTTTGTGCTAAAACATAGTGATATTAAAATTTTTCATTGTAAAAAATCCATAAAGAGCGCTAAGTTTATGGAATTTTGTTAAATTTTAGACATCTGTTTTTTCTAAAAACGAAATCGGAGGTGTTTCATCCATTTCTCACTACACCACAGTGCAGAACGGACGGACTCGGGAACGTGTTGGTAAACAAACTTGAATTATTGTAGGTCCTCACAAAACGTGGCCGCATTTGATTCACAGATAGCTACTGTGAGTGCATTACATTTCTCGGCCATGCAAGAATGAAATTGCAACCTCAACCAGTTAGACCATAAATACTCAGCATTTTTCTTTTCTCATTCATCATATTAAACGTAATCGTGAATCATGGGAGTTCCAGCATTCTTCCGGTGGTTATCAAGGAAGTACCCATCAGTGATCATTGAATGTGTGGAAGAGAAGGTAATTTGTTAGGTTTTAATCTGTATATATATTACACAATTTCAAAAGCAGCCTCAATAGGATAGCTGATAGCACTCTGTTTTCTATCAATATTTAATCATATGTTTACTAGTGATTACTTACTGTTGTAACTGATCTAGCTCAAAATTTTCTAATAAAATCTCATTGCTCTAAAAATTTAATTACTGATTAATTTAGATAAATTTGACATCTCAAGAGATTTATAAATTCTTATATGTTTCTGAAATATTACACTTCCATAATTATATTAGGTATACATTATTACATTAGCTACCTATCATTTTGTTGTTTTGATGTGTAAAAATCTTGTGGCTCCAAAGTTGGTATATTATATTTTGGTTATATTGAAAATATCAAAGCTTGCATAATGAAAATCAAGAAAGAATTTTNCATATTTATTTGTTACATACCTTCCCTGCATAGTTTGCAATACAATCCAGTTAATGACTACATAATCACTATAAAATAATGCAACATAGGTTAAGATAACACAAACAATACCACAAGGGTCACTTCTAAAGATGGGCATTTCTATATCATAACATTCCTAAATTTCGTTATTAGCAACAAATTAATACTTTAGGCCGTGGCAGGACACAATTTCTAGGAGTCTCAGTTGATTCGGTATTGTCCGCATTCCTGTGCATAGCGAAATTTCATCTGTACTTTGTTAGCAATCGTTCAACGCTTCACATTGTCAAATTTGCTTCTCATTAAAAAATAGCTGTTCATTAGCAATACGCTCCTGCGGAGGTCGTCAAAATTTGTTTGTCCGGTCATTATTTCAAGTAGAGTAATATGGATGCAGCATCTCATGGGTGCAGCGTATAACGGATGAAGCGTATGATGGACGCAGCGTTTTATATAATATAATAATATAATACAGCGGTTTCAGCGTTTATTAGGCCGTAGGCCTGTCGCCGCTTCTTAACATTGCAGAACATCTACAATATGTTGCGGGCTTAAATCGCAACTCACTGCTTCAAATATATTTTGCATAACCGCCCGGCCTCCTTGCCGATTCTGACCAGAAACTGGTGTACAGAGCTTTGATCGAACCCGCAACTCTCTGCTCCAACAATGGTACTCGTACTCTGAACTTTACCCACCGGGCCAACCTGCCCGTAACCACTGGGCCATCCTGCCCTGTAGCTGCTGGGCCATCCTGCTCTGTAACTACTGGATCACCCTGCCCAGTGTAACATGGATGCAGTGTATCATGGAAGCAGTGGCCAGTGTATCATGGATGAAGCATATCATGAACTGGGTGTATCATGGATTTAGCGTATCATCAATGCAGCGTACCATTGGTAAGTGGCTTGCAGGATCGCGAAGGCAATTACTGTTCAAACTGGCATCATTATACTGCGTAGTACATTGCGATCGGCGTGATATATCGTGGCAACTGCTTCCATCATCACCGGCGTTGATCCGGGAAGGCGCTGGAAACTCGGAGAAGTCATGCAGTCTAAACCACCACTCTGACAGTTCTGACCTGGAATTTGGGAGTGCGCAGCCGTTGGCCACATAATTAACTCCTAAAATCAGACATGTAGCAAACACTCAGCATAAACATGCATATCTACTCTCTGCATGAAATCGCAGGTGCGCATGCCCGAGGATAGCTTTGGTTCATATTCTAGCTAACCTGTCACTTGGTTCATATTCTTTTCCGTGGGCAAGCACGTTATAGGGCAAAGCTAGGGGGCGCATACCGGAGGCCAGCTTTGCCAAGCTTCACATTTAGTTAATTTTCCTTTCCCTAAAGGTAAGAACGCTAGAGGGCATAACAGCCTATGAAGTCTAGTGCTCAAAGCCATGGGACCGGATGTCCACATACACAAATACGCTTGCTAAAGGTAACCATGGGCATACTGCATCTGCCCAACCCTCTTCCGGGCTAGCCTCTTTAGACTTAACCTACACAAGTTGCAACATTTCTCCACCCGAAACAATCCTGAGCGGGCCTAACCTAACCTCATTGGATGCAGGAAGTTAGAGGAGCAGTCCAAGTGTGCTAGTAGAGCCAGTCATTGGCTGCAAGAAGGTTTTGAGCCTGAACATAACATAACATAGTGATCTCGGCGCTGAAGTGTAGGCCTGATGTGGCCTGTCGCCGATTCTTTTCCTTTTCGTGCCTTGTTCACAGAAGATCTAAAATCGTGTCATTTTACCTGATCTTTTCTTGACTGACGATAGTTTGAAGTAGCTTATCGCTTTTAATTTCATAAAATAATGCGTGGAAAACGTGCCATGAAAATTTGTCATGTAAGTTTATCTTAAAAATTTTTTCACAAAGTGTCGGATCGATATATCATTTGCAAAAAACCCCTCAACACAGTGTTTGCTCTAAATCAGGAATTGAATCAAAAGCGGAATCCGGAAGGGAAATCCGGATATGCAAGCACTTGAACGTCTCCTCCTATGACAAACGCGCCAGTTATTTCTTTTCTGAACGAGAGAACGTAAGCTAAATATGAACTTGAAGTCCGAATGGCCAATCATAGCTCAATGCGTGTTGTCGATATACATGTTGCCAGCTGCAGCCAGCCAGCAGTGCGTTTTGAACTGTCGCCGCGTATGGTTGTTGATGCATGTGCTTCCAGTCATGCACTGTCATCTGCCTCGATTCTACTAGCGTATGAGTCAGAGGTGTCTGGTGCATAAAAACTTAGATTTTTTGTTAACTGATTTTAATGAATTGTATTATGATTGTTTAACATTCGCATTCATAAATTTAGTCTGCAATGCATAGGCTTAATTTGCGTCCAGAAATGGGATGTTTACCCTAAAATTAAACGTGTTCTTGATTGCCACTATGAGCGTTGCCAATAGCAATATATGGGTTTTTAAGCCCAAAGTGTCGCCAACCATTTTCAAGATGCGTCACCGCGTAATTTTTAATGAAAAGCCATTTATGCTGAGTAATGAAAAACTATTTACAAGCCACAAACTTATTTACAAGGTTGCATGCATGTATTACCCCAAATAACTAATTTTACCCTAAAAACAGTCTGATCGTACAGCAAATGTCAGCTGAACATGTGATAATGCAGTCTGACCGCTCTAATGTGACTGCAACTAGTACGCAATCATAAACTTGTTGACCTTTTCTTGGTGGGAACTCCTCGCAACTGATTTCCGGACAAGCTTCACCTTCACTGCTTCCTGATCCATCCAACGTACCGGAAACCTTACTTTTTTTCTAAATAGTTGGCCGAAGACTGACAAATATATTAAATGCAAGAATTTCAATCCAAATGTGTCAGCATGATCTTCTGAAGGCGTAAATTTTGCTACTGAAGCATCACCAAAGATCTTGCAGTATTCATCCACTCTCTGCACAGTGGGTCACCATAAATTGCTGGCTCCTGCCTCTCATAGTCTTTATGTAATTTAAAAAAAAGTGATGGTCTTTGTTACCCTTTTCTTTTTTGTGGAGGTGTTTATGCAAAACCCGGCCAATGATTCCACGCCACATAAAAGTCTGCGCATGACAAAAAGACATAGTTTCATGCCCAGTGCTAATTGGTCAAAATTCCTCTTCATGTAGAGATGCTGCTTCATGCCCAGCGCTAATTGGTCAAAGTCTCAAGGAAGTCTGTCCAATGATATGGTGTTTTTAGTAGGTATTGTCTGATATAAAAGATACTAAGCACTCCAGACTCCAAAGTGCTCTGAAAGATCTGTGGCTTGTCCAAACTCCAAAGCAAAAGTTCACCAATGAATTTCCCATGAACAAAATTCAGAAGAAATGCTTGTGAACTGTTTTAATTGCATTATTACAAAATAATCAATTTAACTTATAAACATAGTTAGTATCACTCTGCTCATCTATAGGTGTGAAATTGATGTTAGGAGATCTTAAAATGCAATTAATATTTATCAGGAAGAAAGCAGGAAGCATACTTTTGTCACTTGGCAGCCAAACAAACTAGCGACAGCTGGTGCCTGGAAGGCAAATAGTCCAATAACTCCAATAATACAGAAGTAGGTACACTGTTAGAAAAATGACCGTTAACGGTATTACCGGCGTTTCAGTGGCCGGTCGGCACGTGAAAAGAAACACCGTTTCACCGTTTTTATCCCAATTTAACACCAGAAATCCGTAAAACATCTGATAAAAACGGCGAAACAGTTTATTTTCACAGGGCGACCAGCCACTAGGATGCCGGTGGGACCACTTTTTCACCGTTTTTTTTCTAACAGTGTATAAATAGATTTATTTTTGTACATCCCTGAATTAACAGAAAATTTATTACGACTAAAAATAATACCATGAAGAGTTGATATGCGATTTGGCTATACTATTTAATGATACCAATGAATTCTTATTATATTATTACAAATTTATATCCAATGTAATGAGACACACATTCATTTGAAATATTGCAAGTCATGCCGTAATGACGTTAATACATTTTAATGACATCTACAGTACCCTAGCAGCCCTCTGCTAGGTACTGATAATTTAGCCTTTTCCTTGACCATTAGTTCTGTGAATATTTCCCATGTGGACTTATGATGGCCCTGTAGACTTGCAATGGCCGTGCAGGCTTATGATGGCATGTGGACTTATGATGGCCTGTAGCCCCTGTTTTTTTGGAGCTGCCAGTCTGCAGCTCCCCACATGTGGGTGGCATTTTTGTTGTTATTAGCAGGGGCTGTCAAGGAAAATCCTGACCCAACTTAGATGTGTGACATGTGCATTAGACAAAGCACAAAATGCCAATACTCCTTTCTCTGTAATAGCCTTGCCATACCAACACATTGGTATGGCAAGAACCATGAAAACTGCACAAACTTACAACTCCATCAATATACAAATTCCTAGACATGGTACCAACCCACTCTGCCAATCCCTCTGTGTGGACTTATGATGGCCATGTGGACTTATGATGGCCACATGGACTTATGATGGCTATGTGGACTTATGATGGCCGTGTGGACTTATGATGGCCATGTGGACTTATGATGGCCATATGGACTTATGATGGCCGTGTGGACTTATGATGGCCGTGTGGACTTATGATGGCCGTGTGGACTTGTGATGGCCATGTGAACTTATGGTGGCCATGTGGACTTATGGTGGCCGTGTGGACTTATGATGGCCATGTGGACTTATGATGGCCGTGTGGACTTATGATGGCCATGTGGACTTATGATGGCCGTGTGGACTTATGATGGCCGTATGGACTTAGATGGCCGCATGGACTTATGATGGCCGTGTGGACTTATGATGGCCGTTGTGTAATATAGACAAATCACAAAATGCCAATACTCCTTTCTCTGTAATAGCCTTGCCATACCAACACATTGGGTCCATAAAAACTGCACAAACTAACAACTCCATCAATATACAAATTCCTGGACAGGTTACCAACCCACTCTGCCAATCCCTCTGTGTGGACTTATGATGGCCGTGGTGACTTATGATGGCCATGTGAATGGCCGCGTAACTTATGATGGCCGTGTAGACTTATGAAGGCCTTGTGGTAATACTAGTAATACTGTTGAGAACGAACAATAACCTTGTTTGTTCTGTAGATTAAGTTACAGACTCAGGAAAAGTCAGTAGACCCATTACCAAACTGTAGAGAGCTAGTCTACTCATATCCGACCGCCACACTATGCTGATATATGCTCGTGTGTGAGTCACGCATATATGCTTAAACTGTTTTGGGAGCATGGTGCATTTTTTTACCGGCATGATCCGGGCCTATACTTTAAAAAAAAGTTAAGAGATCAGAAGTTCATCAGCCAATCATTGACAGCCGTTGTAGCAATATCCACCAATCATAGACAAGAAAATAGAGCGTAAGTACTTACGTTCACTTAGCGAGTTATGAAAGTATGGCCCCAATGCACCGCGCGGATTGATAAAATAACGATATAAATTCCCGCGCACTTTGCACATCTAAGCGTGGGCTACCAGTCATGGTGCAATTCTAGGATTAGCAGTACTTATTGGTCTCGGCAGGCAAAGGGCGCCTGGGCCTATACCGGTACTTAAAAAAAAGTTTAGAGATCGTATGTTTATCAGCCAATCATTGACGGCCTTTCAAGCAAAATCCACCAATCACAGACAAGAAAATAGAGCGTAAGTACTTACTTTCACTTAGCCAGTTTTGAAAGTATGGCCCCTGGTCTTGGTCACCCTTCCCTTGTGGGCAGGACAGGAGACAGGACTTCTGAAGTTCTGAGTTCTGACCAACCCAAGTTAGGAATTCAAATATTTTAATTTTTGATCAATTTACCCAAAATTCTTATATTACATGTAAAGTTACTTTAAATAAATAATATAGGTAACATTTAATTTTTGGGATTTCATTTTTAGAATGAAATATAACTTTACAAGTGTCAATGTCAAAGTACTAGAGCGGTCAGTGCAAGTTGCCATTTTCTTCAAGTTGGCTGAGAAGCATAATGCCACTTCCAATTTTAAATAAATAATGTAACTCCTGTGAATTTCTTGTCATTAGTGCCTTTTGGCAATTGACCACATAACTCCATGCCAGAGAAAGTAGTATGGCTGCAAAATACCCTACCTATAGATCAAAATAAACTTTACGCAACAAATCCAGTATTTTTTGTGCTTTTAATTGTAAATAAGTGACTGGAAGTACTAAGTTAACTGCTGCTTTGGTTTGCAGGCCTTTGTTGATGAAAATGGGCAGTCTGTTCCTATTGACATCTCGAAGCCCAATCCTAATGGCGTGGAGTTTGACAACCTCTACCTGGACATGAATGGCATCATCCATCCCTGCACTCACCCTGAGGATAAACCTGCTCCCAAGAATGAAGATGAGATGATGGTCGCCATATTTGAGGTAGGAACTTGTATAAATTTGCTTATTGCTACTACCGGTATTGTTATTTCTCATTTGCGTCTAGTCTAGGCTAAGCTAGGGATCTGTGAACAAGAGCTGGTAATTTTTAGAAGATTTGCGAATCGAACACACATAAATAATCAGTAATTATTATAGTACAATTGTTGTGAACTAATGAACGCACCCGTAAATTTAAGTCATTCATGCTGCTGTAAGGGATTTTTTTCTGATATTATCAAGTAAAATCGGGTTTTTCTTCTTGTTGGCTGTTGCGTAACCGACAAACTCACTTCAAAGTGATGTCATTAGTCCTGCTGTGTGGTCTTTTTCTCTGTATGAAGTATGTAATATCTGACTTCCCTACTTACGTGGCAGAACATAGACCGGCTGATGGGCATAGTGCGGCCGAGGAAGCTGCTGTACATGGCTATAGACGGCGTGGCGCCTCGGGCTAAAATGAACCAGCAGCGCTCACGGCGCTTCAGGGCCAGCAAGGAGACCGCCGAGAGGATCAATGAAGTCGCCAAGATTAGACAAGAACTCATTGAAAAAGGTACCTTTAACTTACAAGCTTGACCTTGAGTTTAGGGAGATCATTAGTATTATTGGCTATTAACTTCGACTTGTGCTACAAGACTATCATTTTTTTCTGTTCCTGATCAATGCTGTAAAATTTAAGTCTGTTTCAATTCATCAGATTATTGCTGGTTTCAGTTGCAGCCCAAGCACACAGCATATTTTCCCGTCATGCTGGTAATGTGGCCGGTATCAAGTGTCTTGTATAGTTTAGTTATCCATTGCTTTATTTGTTCCTAATAATTTTAAAGGATGTTCTGGTATGTTTTTATAGGGTTTAAAGTACCTCCTGTGAAGCCGAAAGAAGATCACTTCGACTCTAACTGCATCACGCCGGGCACACCCTTCATGGACCGCCTCAGCAAGTGCCTGCATTACTATGTACACGAGCGTCTCAACAACCATCCCAGCTGGAAAAACATCAAGGTATTCCCTTCACAAATGTTGCGCAAGTTTATTAATATTTTTAGTTACTGTTGCTGTACGTTATGCTGAACCAAGCTTGTTTGATGTTGAGTGAAATGTGCAATAATAGGTATATACTGTGCACTGCTTCTACTGTACATTGCTGCTGCTGTACACTGCTGCTGCTGTACACTGCTGCTGCTGTACACTGCTGCTGCTGCTGTACACTGCTGCTGCTGTCACTGCTGCTGCTGCTGCTTTACACTGCTGCTGCTGCTGTACACTGCTGCTGCTGCTGTACACTGCTGCTGCTGCTGCTGCTATACACTGCTGCTGTACACTGCTGCTACTGTACACTGCTACTGCTTCTGTACACTGCAGCTGTACAGCACTGCAGTACACTGTAAGACCCCTGGCGTGCCCCTAACGCCTTGTCAGGTGATCTTGTCAGACGCGAACTGTCCCGGTGAAGGCGAGCACAAGATCATGGACTTCATCAGACGACAGCGCGCGTCTCCTGACCACGACCCCAACACACAACACGTGCTGTGTGGTGCTGACGCTGACCTCATCATGCTGGGGCTTGCCACCCACGAGCCTTACTTCACCATCATCAGGGAGGAGTTCAAACCTAACAAGGACAAACCCTGCGAGATCTGCGGCATAGGAGGTGAGATCCCGAGCGCTAGTTGCTCGGTATCCTTATAAGGACTTGTAGCGTTCCAAGCACTCTTTAATTAATGAGGGCTGGTGTATGGAGCGTTCAAAGCAGACTTTAATTAATGAGGGCTGGTGTATGGAGCGTTCAAAGCAGACTTTAATTAATGAGGGCTGGTGTATGGAGCGTTCAAAGCAGACTTTAATTAATGAGGGCTGGTGTATGGAGCGTTCAAAGCAGACTTTAATTAATGAGGGCTGGTGTATGGAGCGTTCAAAGCAGACTTTAATTAATGAGGGCTGGTGTATGGAGCGTTCAAAGCAGACTTTAATTAATGAGGGCTGGTGTATGGAGCGTTCAAAGCAGACTTTAATTAATGAGGGCTGGTGTATGGAGCGTTCAAAGCAGACTTTAATTAATGAGGGCTGGTGTATGGAGCGTTCAAAGCAGACTTTAATTAATGAGGGCTGGTGTATGGAGCGTTCAAAGCAGACTTTAATTAATGAGGGCTGGTGTATGGAGCGTTCAAAGCAGACTTTAATTAATGAGGGCTGGTGTATGGAGCGTTCAAAGCAGACTTTAATTAATGAGGGCTGGTGTATGGAGCGTTCAAAGCAGACTTTAATTAATGAGGGCTGGTGTATGGAGCGTTCAAAGCAGACTTTAATTAATGAGGGCTGGTGTATGGAGCGTTCAAAGCAGACTTTAATTAATGAGGGCTGGTGTATAGAGCGTTCAAAGGCAGACTGTAATTAATGAGGGCTGGTGTATGGAGCGTTCAAAGCAGACTGTAATTAATGAGGTCTGGTGTATGGAGCGTTCAAAGGCAGACTGTAATTAATGAGAGCTGGTGTATGGAGCGTTCAGAGCTGACTTTAATTAATGAGGGCTGGTGTATGGAGCGTTCAAAGCAGACTTTAATTAATGAGGGCTGGTGTATGGAGCGTTCAAAGCAGACTTTAATTAATGAGGGCTGGTGTATGGAGCGTTCAAAGCAGACTTTAATTAATGAGGGCTGGTGTATGGAGCGTTCAAAGCAGACTTTAATTAATGAGGGCTGGTGTATGGAGCGTTCAAAGCAGACTTTAATTAATGAGGGCTGGTGTATGGAGCGTTCAAAGCAGACTTTAATTAATGAGGGCTGGTGTATGGAGCGTTCAAAGCAGACTTTAATTAATGAGGGCTGGTGTATGGAGCGTTCAAAGCAGACTTTAATTAATGAGGGCTGGTGTATGGAGCGTTCAAAGCAGACTTTAATTAATGAGGGCTGGTGTATGGAGCGTTCAAAGCAGACTTTAATTAATGAGGGCTGGTGTATGGAGCGTTCAAAGCAGACTTTAATTAATGAGGGCTGGTGTATGGAGCGTTCAAAGCAGACTTTAATTAATGAGGGCTGGTGTATGGAGCGTTCAAAGCAGACTTTAATTAATGAGGGCTGGTGTATGGAGCGTTCAAAGCAGACTTTAATTAATGAGGGCTGGTGTATGGAGCGTTCAAAGCAGACTTTAATTAATGAGGGCTGGTGTATGGAGCGTTCAAAGCAGACTTTAATTAATGAGGGCTGGTGTATGGAGCGTTCAAAGCAGACTTTAATTAATGAGGGCTGGTGTATGGAGCGTTCAAAGCAGACTTTAATTAATGAGGGCTGGTGTATGGAGCGTTCAAAGCAGACTTTAATTAATGAGGGCTGGTGTATGGAGCGTTCAAAGCAGACTTTAATTAATGAGGGCTGGTGTATGGAGCGTTCAAAGCAGACTTTAATTAATGAGGGCTGGTGTATGGAGCGTTCAAAGCAGACTTTAATTAATGAGGGCTGGNCACACACACGAGGTACAGTCACACCACGCACTAGTTACAGTCACATCACACACACACGAGTTACAGTCACACCACGCACTAGTTACAGTCACATCACACACACACGAGGTACAGTCACACCACGCACTAGTCACAGTCACACCACACACTAGTTACAGTCACACACTAGTTACAGTCACGTCTGACGCAGGTCACGAGCTGAAGGACTGTGAAGGCACCCTCAGTCACACCACACACTAGTTACAGTCACACCACACACTAGTTACAGTCACACCACACACTAGTTACAGTCACACCACACACTAGGTAAAGTCACACCATACACTAGGTACAGTCACACACTAGTCACGCCATGTCTGACGCAGGTCACGAACTGAAGGACTGCGAAGGCACCCCTGACGGCAAGCTGGTGGAGGCAGAGAAGGTGTACGCGGAGGTGAACTTCATCTTCGTGCGGTTGTTTGTGCTGCGCGAGTACCTGGAGAAGGAGCTGCTAATGAACAACCTGCCCTTCACTTATGACTTCGAGCGAGCCATCGATGACTGGGTCTTCATGTGCTTCTTCGTCGGTTCGTTATTGTCTGCTTTAATTGCCCCCCTTATATGCTTCGTGCTGTTAGTCTTATTATGATGCATTCTGAGACCATATTTTACTAAGTGCCGGTCTTGGCTGATAACTTTATATTTCCTCAGTGAAAAGAATTAATTGTCAGTGAAAACTTACTGATAAGTATTAATTGTCACCTAATAAGTGATAAGTAGCGGTCAGTAGCAGTAACTAGTAAGTAGTAGTAATTATTAGTAGCACTGTTAGTAACAGTGATAAGTATTAATTGTCACCTAATCTTCCTTTTATAGCAGTCGTGCTGAAAGATTAAACAATTGATTACAGTGATATTTATCAATATATTATCCAACTACCATTTGATTTTTTGGCACTAGACTTGATAATGGCAATTATTTGTATTTCTGGCACTAGACTTGATAATGGCAATTATTTATATTTCTGGCACTAGACTTGATAATGGCAATTATTTATATTTCTGGCACTAGACTTGATAATGGCAATTATTTATATTTCTGGCACTAGACTTGATAATGGCAATTATTTATATTTCTGGCACTAGACTTGATAATGGCAATTATTTATATTTCTGGCACTAGACTTGATAATGGCAATTATTTATATTTCTGGCACTAGACTTGATAATGGCAATTATTTATATTTCTGGCACTAGACTTGATAATGGCAATTATTTATATTTCTGGCACTAGACTTGATAATGGCAATTATTTATATTTCTGGCACTAGACTTGATAATGGCAATTATTTATATTTCTGGCACTAGACTTGATAATGGCAATTATTTATATTTCTGGCACTAGACTTGATAATGGCAATNTCTTGCCCTCTCTCTTGCCCTCTCTCTTGCCCTCAACTTACAGCTTGCGTCTCTCTTGCCCTCTTACGTCTTGGCCGTGCCCTCTGTCACGTGAAGTAATGACTTATCCATCACATGTGTCGGAAATGTCACGACCAGCGCTGTTAATCGTGTGGTCTCGTTTAAGCGACTAATCATTCTCAGCGGCCCGATTTATGAGCGCGACAGTCGTTCGCATATTTTCTTTCTTCATACAGTATTAATCCTCGCAGCTGAAATTAAACGTGAGCTTCCATGAACTCGCTCACGATTGAGCCACCAGATATCACGGGCGTGGCTGAACGCGGTTACCGTATGGTGGTCAGTAAGCACATGCCCCTAGATATAGGTAGGTACCTCCGGTGCTGCGGTTCACTGTTTTTTCCAGCTAGTATCATGGAGTGACGGCCCTCTTATATAATGACAACGTGGCGGCCTTCCTGCCGTCTGATGGATGACTGCGCGCTGGTTGACATGGCACCTGTGCAAGCAGGCTATGCGTCTTGTGCGTGCTTGCTGCTCGTGTATTGTCTATTACGATCCTATTATATTATCTCTTGTGTTCTTTGTTCTCATCAACTGCTGACATGGATAACGGATATCAGAAAATGTTATTGCTGGTCGTGCTGGGCATAACCTCTCATTGTGGTGCAGGGCTAATGACATCGTACCGTGCAGGGCTAATGATATCGTACCGTGCAGGGCTAATGATATCACCATTAATCTCATGCGTGACGTGCCCTCGAAGTTCGTTTGAAGCAGACGTCACGATTAATACTTTGAATAAATATTAATAATAGTACCTAATTACTTCGTACCTTGCAGGACAAATGACTTGGTACCGTGCAGGGCTGGCTGACGGACAGCGGGCGCGTGAACATGTCAAAGTTCTTTTGACCAGACGCCACGATAAATCCTTTGACTAATACTAATAGTGATAATAGTAATAATGACTTGGTACCGAGCAGGGCTAATGATATCACCATTAATCTTATGCGTGACGTGCAGGGCTGGCTGACGGACAGCGGGCGCGTGAACATGAAGCGCGTGCAGATCATCATGACGAACCTGGGCGAGGTGGAGGACCAGATCTTCAGGGACCGGCAGCAGCGCGAGGTTGCCTTCAAGAGGCGCAACAAGCAGCGCGCTGCTATGTCCCTGCAGTGCTGGTCCATACGGTCGGGGCGGGTGGCGGGGCGGCGGTGGTGGTGGCGGCGGCGTGAAGCGCTCATCAGACGCGATGGACAGCGACTCTGACGAAGAACCTAACGACGAGGTGCGCCTCTACGAGGAGGGCTTCAAGGACCGCTACTACGAGAGCAAGTTTGAGGTCACGGCCGACGACCTCGCCTTCAGGGAGCTCGTCGCTAATGAATACGCCATAGGGCTCTGCTGGGTCCTCAGGTGGGCGGCGGGGGCGGTGCTGTATGGACTGCCGAGGTCGGGCGTGTTGTTAGTGGTCTGGTGTGTGTGCGTGGTCTGGTGTGTGTGCGTGGTCTGGTGTGCTGTACGTGGTCGTGTGCGTGTACGTGGTCGTGTGCGTGTACGTGGTCTGATGCGTGTGCGTGGTTTATATATGTGAAGCGTCAGGGAAAGCACTGCAATATCTCATTACTAGCTTGGAACATCCCCGCTACAGTACAATATATTACCTTAATTATATAATAAACTGCATACGTAAGTATTGTAGTTACCATGAACTTGTATCACATGGGGGGGGGGAAATCTCAATATGGAAATAGAGTGAATATAAACATGGACGGAAGGATAGGACTAGTTCGTCAACATGTCTTTGTTCATCCCGCTCTATTTTTCTAATTCCTGCTTGAATGCAATTCACTCCGTTTAACCTTCAATTCCTTTAACCAATGCTGATGTTCATGTATACTGACCTGTACTTACTGGGGTTCTCCATCAAAATTTCCCTCGACCTTCCCTACATGATATGATGTGAACTGGTCAACCAAAACCAATATCAAGCACGACATCCTCACTAAACTCCTTAAAGACCTATATAAAGTGATATAACAAGCGTGCATTTCATGCTACCTGTATGTTGGTGCCCTGGTATAGTTACTTGGTTAAGGCCTCTAGGTTCTTTATCCGTGAACCCTGACACGAAACCCTTGCGAGATGAATTTTTCGATAGAAGCAGCATCAGGAAAGCTCTGCGCCGATTGTAAAAGTCTTCAGTATAGACTGGAATTAGGCAACGACTACTTGTATTGTATTCGAGCCTCGACACAGCTGAACAGAGAGACTCTAGTTTGACAGTAATATCTCCCATGCAGGTACTACTACCAAGGCTGTGCATCCTGGGGCTGGTATTTCCCCTACCACTACGCGCCTTTTGCTTCAGACTTCAAGAACTGCGGCAACGCTAAAGTGAGTCTCGCTAAATCACATTTTGCGCCTCGTGATTTGGTAATACTGTTGCATTAACCACTTCATCATATAACGATCTAAAGCTCCTCCGTTTAACTTTTGGGGCAAGATTTTTTTTTATTTTGTTCCAAAGCCTTTTGAACGGTATTGTGATATTCCATGCCTGTCATATTGTTGGGCTAGTTGACATTTTTAAAATGAAAAATGTGTGTTAGTTCAAATACATATCTTTCTAATGCATCGGCAAGACCTGTTTCGCTGGTTGGCTGAAACATTGTTGAGGTGGCGATGAGAACGAATAGCGGTCTTCTTCGATACCACAACATACTATTACCTGCCTCAGAGTACGAAGTTGCCTGTCATATTGTTGGTCTAGTTGACATTTTCTAAATGAAAAATGTGTGTTTGTTCAAATACATATCTTTCTAATGCATCGGCAAGACCTGTTTTGCTGTTTGGCTGAAACATTGTTGAATTGGCGATGTGAACGAACAGCGGTCTTGTTCGATACCACAACATATTACCTGCCTCAGAGTACGAAGTGCTGAGCTAATTTGTCATCATGTACACTTAAGTGTATCGTATCACTGGATTGTAGTGAAGCCTTGAGGCAAAGTGTGCAAAGCAACCAAAAGAGGAAAAAATTGACAAAAGCTGGAAGAGATCACCGTAATGATCCGTAATCTGTTTCGAGCCTCCTCCGAAAATGTGCTTCAAAATAAGAGCATGAAGAGAGCACCATAAGATGGATTTGTTTCACATTGTTGACCGCTGATTGGTAACGTGCTTGCCTCATGTCAGTTGGAATAAGTTTAATAACAACCAATCAAGAGCAACCATTCTCCCCAGCCTCAACCAGATAACCACTTTTTCCTGCAAGGATTTGGGAACTTCGGTCCACTAACGACTTGTTTTTTTTNGAGACCTTCCACCCCTTGTGGGTGATGACCTATTTTTGATTTGAGAAACTTTTGATAATTGAGACCTTCCACCTCTTTGGTGATGTTCAACATGACTTTCGGTGCGAGATAGCTAAATAGCTGAAGCGCTAGTAAACATGTGGCCACTAAACTAAACTAAAGTTGTCAAATTTATTGGCAGGTTAAGTTCGAAATGGGCACGCCCTTCAACCCCCTGGAGCAACTGATGGGGGTGTTCCCCGCTGCCAGCAGATCCCACGTCCCCGCCCCCTGGGGGGAGCTCATGTACAGAGTGGACTCCACCATCATAGACTTCTACCCCGAGGACTTCAAGATCGACCTCAACGGCAAGAAGTATGCCTGGCAAGGAGTCGCCCTCTTGCCCTTCGTTGATGAGACCAGGTGAGCTACAAGAACAATTTAGTGCTTCGTGTGATATTCAAGTCAAAGCTAGGTTTATTTAAACGTCTCGTTGCTTTATCTTACTTTACCGTGGCAGCCATTGTTGTAGTGCCATAGGAATTAGTTCGTCTAAACAGCCATTGAGTTTCTGCTAACTTGTTCATTATTAACTCTGAGTCGTGTTTCTGAACCTAATTTCTGATTGCCCAATTGCCCAACCTATTATGCAATAAAGGTCCCTCTCATAGCCCCTCAGGGTCAAGCATGAGAGTCTAAAATCTATCGCATGATAGGTTTGTTGAAAATATGCTTCACTGATGTGACTAAGTGCGCTAAATTTATTGAAGCCACTTTATAACAGCACACATCTCATCAGTTTGGTGCTCCGATAAATTGAATAGTATACTTTTGTTCGTAACTATGTTCGTAACTATCGTTGAATTCACTATCCTTACAGAGACGTTGCTAATGTTAGCCCACGTTATAGCGGTCGTAAAGTTGTCTGCGATGTTGTGCAGATTGAAGCGTGCCCTGCAGGCCGTCTACGACCAATTGACGCCCGAGGAGCGACGTCGCAACGTGCGAGGCTGCGACCGCCTCTACGTGGCCAGCGCACACCCCTCCTACAAGCAGCTGCGCGATATGTACAGGATGGGCATGGACATGCAGACCGAGGTGAGGGTTCCTAGATGGATATGCAGACCGAAGTGAGGGCTCTTACAGGATGGACATGCAGACCAAGGTGAGGGCTCCTACAGGATGGACATGCAGACCGAGGTGAGGGCTCCTAAGGATGGATGGACATGCAGACCGAGGTGAGGGCTCCTACAGGATGGACATGCAGACCGAGATGAGGGCTCCTACAGGATGGACATGCAGACCGAGGTGAGGGCTCCTACAGGATGGACATGCAGACCGAGGTGAGGGCTGCTACAGGATGGACATGCAGACCGAGGTGAGGGCTCCTACAGGATGGGCATGCAGACCGAGGTGAGGGCTCCTGCAGGATGGACATGCAGACCGAGGTGAGGTCTGCTACAGGATGGACATGCAGACCGAGGTGAGAGCTCCTACAGGATGGGGCATGGACATGCAGACCGAGGTGAGGGCTGCTACAGGATGATGCAGACCGAGGTGAGGGCTCCTATAGGATGGACATGCAGACCGAGGTGAGGGCTCCTGCAGGATGGACATGCAGACCGAGGTGAGGGCTCCTACAGGATGGGCATGCAGACCGAGGTGAGGGCTCCTGCAGGATGGACATGCATACCGAGGTGATGGCTCTTACAGGATGGGCATGGACATGCAGACCGAGGTGAGGGCTCCTACAGGATGGGCATGGACATGCAGACCGAGGTGAGGGCTCTTACAGGATGGGCATGGACATGCAGACCGAGGTGAGGGCTCCTGCAGGATGGACATGCAGACCGAGGTGAGGGCTCCTACAGGATGGGCATGGACATGCAGACCGAGGTGAGGGCTCCTACAGGATGGGCATGGACATGCAGACCGAGGTGAGGGCTCCTACAGNTAGATGTGTATAAGAGACGAGGCTATGGGGGCGCGGATGCACCAGGATCCTATCGTCCCGTGACAGGATTTATGACGAACCTCCCCACCCGCGCGTCCCTCAGTGACGCGGGACACAGATTCGTACAGTGAGTCTGGTCTCTTGTCTTCACTTTCTCTTTATTCATGTCGCATCCATCGAATTATTCACTCTTGATTGGCAGCATCCGTTCATTTTATTCTCATTTTTATTTGTCAAAGTTTGTGTGTGTTTTTGAAGCTTGGCACACCAATTATATAGGGGCTGCTGGGTCCAATTTTTTCTTAAATTGGTAGCAATAAATTTAAAATAACGAACGCAAAATAGTTTATTCCTTATTTTATAACGAGAGACAATTAGTAATGTATATTCTTTGCAAAATATAGGTTTGAACGGTTATTTTTTGCTATGATTCGTAAGTTTTATTATTTTTGAATCGATTATGGGCATCTGGCGAAATCAAACATAATGAGATTTTATAATTACAGGGTCTGTCGACCCTGGACAACGTCAGATTGTAATTCAAATAGAATGTTCAGCATTATGTGCTTGCACTTATAATGTTTTATTCTCGAGAATGTACTCTGATGTTAGCCTATATTTCCCCACCTTAGCTCTACTATGGGAGGCGCTGCTCGATTCAACTCAGCGCCGCCCCCAGACTCTTATCAGACGTGAGCAACTCGCACTTTACGCGCACTAAATACATAGCCTATTGTGTGTTATGGATTATTATGTGTTGTTCAATTATGTGCCATGCATTATTTTGTGTTATCCAATTATGTGTTATGTATTATTATGTGTTATATACAGAGATAGTTTATTCATGACTGCACTGTAATTAAGGCGCCAAAGTAAATTGTGCTGCCTTTGACTGGTGCGCGTTTGGCTCACATTAACATTGAACCGTGTTACTCCTCATACTGGCGAGAGGGGATGCTGTGGTGTTACCGTGTGACTTGTATGACCCGTATGACGCGTGACTTGTGACTTGTACCGTGTCCCGTATGACGCAGTTGTCCCGTGTGTGCAGATCACGCGGTGGATACCGCGGGAGCCATCTCAGCAGAGGCAACAGCTACGGTGGCGGTGGCGGTGGATACGGTGGCGGTGGCGGAGGATACGGTGGCGGTGGCGGAGGATACGGCGGCGGTGGCGGAGGATACGGTGGAGACAGAGGAGGATACGGCCGAGGTGGCAGAGGATTCGGTAGCTCACGTGGAGGATACAACGACAGAGGTGGCACCAGCAGCTTCAGAGGCTCTTATGGGTACGTTGATCCTGGTGCCATGCCATAGTCTCATTATTGTTATTGTTTCCATGTCGTATTTTACCTTGAGAAATACAATCTAGGACCGATACATGCAGATTGTCGGTGCGACATTAAAGCTCGACAATTATTACATGAGCAGGAGCGTTGAAGACCAGGGATTATATTTGATTTTACAATTTTAAAGTATATATTTACCGACATATATATTTTTAGCTCCAGAGGCGGGGACTCGAGGCGTGCCAGGTTCTAGACGAGCAGCGTGAAGATCAGGAGACAGCCACACGACTGCCGTGGCACTGATGTGGCTGCCGTGGCACTGATGTGGCTGCCGTGGCACTGATGTGGCTGCCGTGGCACTGATGTGGCTACCGTGACATTGATGTGGCACTGATGGGCTGCCGTGGCACTGTGTGGCCACAAGAAGCAGCTAGTTTTTGCTACAGGCTGTGGTGCTCGTGTTGCTCCTACAGCCCAGGCCAGGTGGCCTCCCAGATGCAGTTTATCATCAACAAAAATTTAAAGCCTGAAAATACAAGATATTTTTCATGTAATGTAACGCTTGCGCTGTCTCGAGGTTTTATTTTATTTACTTATTATCTTGACACCATTGACAATTCACCTAACCTTTTTTATCATTAACTTGACGTTCTTGAAAAGAATGTTATTGTATTACCAACTGAAATATGTGCGCTAATAAGCAAGTTTATATCGTCTTGCTTGAGTAAAAATTTGTATGGCTGAAGTGATACACGTGCGGAGTGTTGCTGCTGATCTGTTCCCCGTAAATTCGTTTATGTGTCCGTCTTTTATTTCTTAACTTCCTTATAACCTGAACAGTTTGTACTCGTGGTATAAAAGTGATGTCAGGGATCGCGGCGTGGCAGAATAAATTCAGTGTCCGAGAATAACTTTACATTTCATTGAACTACACAACCAGCAAACAATTTTGTTTAATTCGTACATTTATCGTCACGTTCTCTTTGAATAAATTGAATACATCAATAAGGAAAATTCAGAATGAACCGTGTTCCTTATAAATATCTGAGATAGCCTCAAATTTTAGGGAAATTAAGCGACATATTGACTCGTCCGTTTATTTTTTATCT
Source organism: Hyalella azteca (assembly GCF_000764305.2). Taxonomy (NCBI): domain Eukaryota; kingdom Metazoa; phylum Arthropoda; class Malacostraca; order Amphipoda; family Hyalellidae; genus Hyalella; species Hyalella azteca. The sequence goes on along the minus strand of NW_025934671.1, from coordinate 76,954 downwards.
CGTTTTACCTTACATAATATTATGAATACATAATATTATAANGGAGGTCGAAGCGTAGGCACATCTGAGGTCATACGCCCCACCTGCTGGGATCAGGAGAAAATTTTCATTAAACTCGGTAGATTGAGCGGCGCACTCAAAGGCGCGTCGCTTTTGTGATGCGCGCGGACCTTCTTTCCCGTCGCCGGCTGCTCAGATGAAAGGCTTTGTCTTGCGATCGCCCGCTGAGGTCGAGCTTGTTTGTTCGAAAGCTTCTTCAGCTCAGAAACTTTTTGGGATTCAAGGAGTTGTTCTTACTTGATCTTTACCGGGATTTGACTCAAAAAGATAGTACAACGTGTAAGAAGCTGGGAGTAATTTTGCGCTAACAATTTGTCCATCAATGAGATGGTGAACGCGTATGGTGAACGACTAGCGTGCGCCAGTATAGTGAACGACTAGCGTGCGCCAGTATAGTGAACGACTAGCTTGCGCCAGTATGGTGAACGACTAGCGTGCGTCGGAATGGTGAACGACTAGCGTGCGTCGGTATGGTGAACGACTAGCGTGCGTCGGAATGGTGAACGACTAGCGTGCGTCGGTATGGTGAACAGATGCTCTCACAAATCTCATCGAAAGAAGCAGCTGAGTCAAGCAAATATTATACATAGTTTCAATTTACGTACATAATATCTCAATCGTTGAATCGCACATTCGTTAATATCTACACGACGAATAATTTATATGCGCAATAATAGAGGGACTCGGTCATCTATAACAAAACATGAATTGATGTCATTGAATGATGAATAACCTGGATAATAATGGATCAGAAGACAAATACAACGCTGGTAGGAAATATAAAACGTGCTTTCCGTAGTTTATAAAATTTTTAGGCATTTTAATTTTATTATTTGAAGTCTGAGGCGATGGCAGGATAAAGCCACAGCTTTTCTTTGATGTGCTTTAATTTTATTATTCGAAGTTAATTTATTAAATAAATTAACCATTAACCTGCCATTAAATTATTTTAATTATTTAATGCCTGCCATTAAATTATTTATGTGTCGGAAATGTCACGACCAGCGCTGTTAATCTTGAGGTCTCGTTTAAGCGGCCCAACTTATGATCGTTCCCGACATTCGGTGGTCACGTATTTTCGCATAGCATTACCGTTCTCCTCGTAGCTGAAATTAAACATGTGCTTCCATCAACTCACTCACGATTGAGCCGCCAGATTACACGGGCGTGGCTGAACGCGGTTACCCTACGGTGGTCTGCATACACATGCCCCTATATAGATACAGTGGTTCATAAAGTATCCGACACGAAGGAAAAACTTTATTTAATTCAAGCTTATCCAACAAAATAACAAACAAACACTATTCTAATGTAAATATACATGATAAATACTAATATCATTTCAAAACAACAATATCATTAAATGTTGACTTGATAATTACAATTTTGTAAAAGTTAAGGTTCAAAATAATAAAGTTTTTACTTTGTGTCGAATTCTTTTTGCACCCACTGTATAGCTCCTGCGCTGCGGTTCACTGCTTATTCTATCAGTTGCGAAGAAGGCGCTGCTTTTTGAACTTCGCACGGACTTCGTCGTTAAGTTGAAGATTAGCTTACAATTGGTGACAAGCAAAGCAGCAGCTTGGTGGCAAACGTGGGATAATGTCCTATTTGATATTTTGAGGTCCTACTTGTCCTTATGTCCTATTTGATCTTCGCAATCAGCATAAAACTCCCTATCGGCCAAAAATAGGCTATGTCACCTATATTTTCGCGATTATGCTTAACTTAGAACTTTCCGTCTCATTCCTAGCGAGATTAAGTAAATGATTTTTTTGTTAATTCAAAATTTTCTTCATAAAATAATGAACGGAACTTTGATCCGTACTTTGGAACATATTCCTACGTTGGATCTGCAATGGAAATTATAGTCCCTTGGAGGAGTGCGCGCTGGTTATCATCGTACCTGTGCAAGCACGCTATGCCTCCTATGTGTGCTGCTGCTCATGTATTGTCTATCACGCTCTTGTTATATTATATTATCTCTTGTGTTCTTTGTTTTCATCGGCTGTAGTCATGGATAACTGAATATCATCTCGTACCGTGCAGGGCTAATGACATCGTACCGTGCAGGGCTAATCAGTTGATACCGTGCAGGGCTGGCTGACGGACAGCGGGCGCGTGAACATGAAGCGCGTGCAGATAATCATGACGAACCTGGGCGAGGTGGAGGACCAGATCTTCAGGGACCGGCAGCAGCGCGAGGTTGCCTTCAAGAGGCGCAACAAGCAGCGCGCTGCACAGGAGAAGATGGAGAGGCAGGCCGCCCAGGAGTTCAGGGACAACACTGGCAAGGGCGCCTTGGGGGTCATGCCGGCGGGACAGACGGCAACCGCACATGGTGCCAAGGGCATGATCATGGAGCAGCGATACCAGAACATGGAGCGACTGCGTCAGCAGGGGTACGCTGGCTCGTGTGGAGCTGTCTGTAGGCTCCATGTGACGTGTGGTCGTAAGGTCGTGCTAGTTGTGTTATTGACCATGTGACGTGTGGTCGTAAGGTCGTGCTTGTTGTTTTATTGACCATGTGACGTGTGGTCGTAAGGTCGTGCTTGTTGTATTGACCATGTGACGTGTGGTCGTAAGGTCGTGCTTGTTGTTTTATTGACCATGTGACGTGTGGTCGTAAGGTCGTACTTGGATTTATGTTGATTTCATACGCATGGGTGAATAATTAATCAGGATTTGAGGCCAAGGAATACAAACTAAACGTAGCTAACGGAAGTCATAAGGCTCTGGTATCATGCCTCATCTGTCACGTGTCATGCCACATGTCATGTTACATGTCATGTTATGTGTCCTGTTACATGTCCTGTAACATGTCATGTTATATGTCATGTTATGTGTCATGTTACATACCTATCATGTCACATGTCATGATACACGTTTATTACGTGTCATGTTACATATCATGTCACATGTCATGATACACGTTTATTACGTGTCATGTTACTTGTCATGTGACATGTCATGATACATGTCATGTCACATGTCATGATACACGTCATGATAAATGCCATGTCCCTGCAGTGCTGGTCCATACGGTCGGGGCGGGTGGCGGGGCGGCGGTGGTGGCGGCGGTGGAGTGAAGCGCTCATCAGACGCGATGGACAGCGACTCTGACGAAGAACCTAACGACGAGGTGCGCCTGTACGAGGAGGGCTTCAAGGACCGCTACTACGAGAGCAAGTTTGAGGTCACGGCCGACGACCTCGCCTTCAGGGAGCTCGTCGCTAATGAATACGCCATCGGGCTCTGCTGGGTCCTCAGGTGGGCGGCGGGGGCGGGTGCTGTGTGGACTGCCGAGGTCTGGCGTGTTGTTAGTGGTCTGGTATTTGTGCGTTCTGTTACGTGTACGTGTTCGTGGGCTGGTGCGTGTACGTGGTCTGGTGCGTGTGCGTGATCTGGTGCGTGTACGTGGTCTGGTGCGTGTGCGTGGTATGTGGAGCGTTAGGAAAAGCACAGCAAAGTCGCTTCTCCAGCTTGAAACATCCCCGCTACAGTAAAATATATTACCTTAATTATATAATAAACTGCATCTATTAAGTATGGTAGTTAGCATGAACTTGGATTAAATTAGGAGAGAATATCTCAATATGGAACTAGAGGGAAAACAGAGCTGGGCCGCGCTACTTTGAAATGTAGCAGCCGCTACCGCTACTGAAAATGTAGCGGCCGCTAGATGTAGCGCGCTACTGCCCACCTCTGAGTGAAAATAAACATGGACGGAAGGATAGGACTAGTTCGTCAACATGTCTTTGTTCATCCCGCTCTATTTTTCTAATTCCTGCTTGAATGCAATTCACTCCGTTTAACCTTCAATTCCTTTAACCAATGCTGATGTTCATGTATACTGACCTGTACTTACTGGGGTTCTCCATCAAAATTTCCCTCGACCTTCCCTACATGATATGATGTGAACTGGTCAACCAAAACCAATATCAAGCACGACATCCTCACTAAACTCCTTAAAGACCTATATAAAGTGATATAACAAGCGTGCATTTCATGCTACCTGTATGTTGGTGCCCTGGTATAGTTACTTGGTTAAGGCCTCTAGGTTCTTTATCCGTGAACCCTGACACGAAACCCTTGCGAGATGAATTTTTCGATAGAAGCAGCATCAGGAAAGCTCTGCGCCGATTGTAAAAGTCTTCAGTATAGACTGGAATTAGGCAACGACTACTTGTATTGTATTCGAGCCTCGACACAGCTGAACAGAGAGACTCTAGTTTGACAGTAATATCTCCCATGCAGGTACTACTACCAAGGCTGTGCATCCTGGGGCTGGTATTTCCCCTACCACTACGCGCCTTTTGCTTCAGACTTCAAGAACTGCGGCAACGCTAAAGTGAGTCTCGCTAAATCACATTTTGCGGCTCGTGATTTGGTAATACTGTTGCCTTAACCATTTCATCATATGACGATCTAAAGCTCCTCCGTTTAACTTTTGGGGCAAGATTTTTTTTTATTTTGTTTCAAAGCCTTTTGAACGGTATTGTGATATTCCATGCCTGTCATATTGTTGGGCTAGTTGACATTTTTAAAATGAAAAATGTGTGTTAGTTCAAATACATATCTTTCTAATGCATCGGCAAGACCTGTTTCGCTGGTTGGCTGAAACATTGTTGAGGTGGCGATGAGAACGAATAGCGGTCTTCTTCGATACCACAACATACTATTACCTGCCTCAGAGTACGAAGTATTAAGCTAATTTGTCATCATGTACACTCAAGTGCATCGCATCACTGGATTGGAGTAAAGCCTTTAGGCAGAGCATGCAAAGCAACCAAAAAAGAAAAAAATTACGAATGCTGGCAGAGATCACCGTAACGATCTGTGCTGCTTCTTGTCGCTGCTGTGGCAAGCAGGCGTCCACATTGAATCTGTTTCGAGTCACCTCCGAAATTGTACTTCAAAATATGTGCATGAAGAGAGCCCATAAGGTGGATTTGCTCTACATTGCTGTCCGCTGATTGGTGATGTGCTAGCCTCATGTCAGTTGGAATTCGTATAAAAACCAATCAAGAGCAAGCACTATGCCCATCCTCACCCGAATAGCCACTTTTTCTGCAAGGATTAGGGAACTTCGGCCCACTAACGACTTGGTTTTTGGCTTTTTCGCAACTCGGTTAACTGTTGCTATTATGGACCCAACGTAAGCCTATTCTTACTTATAACGTTAGAAAGTTACTGATGAACATTTACACTTCATTATAGCAACCATGTTATTATGCTAAAGTTGTCAACCCCTCAGGGGGGACTTCTGACACGTGTCTGTGCTCGTCAGAAGTCCTATGGGATTTCGCGCTCCTAGGGGGATTGTTCCTGAGGATTCCTTAACGCTGAGCTCGCGGTGTCTGACTGCAGGTCTCAGTTGTGGGGTCAAGTTATTATGTAGGTAGGATTCCTTACATTTCCCTTCTCTGTCTCTCTCGTGCGGGCGGCCGACGTCCCGTGTAAGCGACCTCTTGTTCGAGTAGGATTAACCTCACTTTGAGGATTGAGCGATAAAATCGATTGTGATATTATACATTCATTAGATAGATAGAGATATAGTCTTCGTCAGCCTTTAAAAAGATCGTAATGAAGATACTGACGTTGTCGCTAACATCTCCCACTCGTAATTGACATTGTCGCTAACATCTCCCACTCGTGCAGATCCCGATAGCAGGCGATGAGTTCGACCGAATAACTGGCAAGATCTTGCTGTCCAAAGACGTCGTGGGTCATGGAGAGTAAGTCTTATCTATCTAACGCTGACGTCAGACTAGCGTTACTGGAGAGTAAGTCTTATCTAACGCTGACGTCAGACTAGCAATACAGTTCCAAGAGGAGATTTTTCCTATGACATATTTTAGTAAGACGCGCATCGAGCGACAGAGACCTGAGAACACCCATGGTTCTGCTGAAATAACAAAAGTTGAATGTATTAAATTACGGTTGTAAAAAGTTCCTGAAAATGACTTGAGAGCTTGTAAGATGTTCACTGCCCATGAGAGTTTTATCATCAGTTTTGTTTTGCTTTGTTTACGTCTATTTTTTGCTTATATTAAACTGTCTGTCCTGCATGTACAGGGGTCTGGAGAGCCCTGTGGACGGCCAGCCAGACCTGAACAACAACCACGTGGTCTGCGTGCGCTACAAAGACCCCACCTTCGCTGAGGACTTCGTATTCCCTGCCAAACTCTTACCCGGGATCAAGCCCCCGCCTCGGGTCCTCAAGCCTGGGGACCAGGCTGTGGATTTGACCCGTGGGGGAGGGAGAGGCAGGGGAGGGTTTGGGGATAGAGGGCGTGGAGGGTTCAGCAGGGGAGGAGGAGGCTATGGGGGGGCGGATGCACCAGGATCCTATCGTCCCGTGACAGGATTTATGACGAACCTCCCCACCCGCGCGTCTCTCAGTGACGCGGGGCACAGATTCGTACAGTGAGTCTTGTTTCTTGTCGCTACTTGCCCTTTATTCATATCGTATTCATCTAATTATTTTATTTGGCCACATCCTTTCATCATTACAACACTTCTCTTTAACTTCACTTTTTGTGTTTTGTTTATCTGCTACAAATCTTATAATCGATATTTAACAGAGTTCTACCTGTCCAATCGATCTGAAATTTACGCACACGTGCGTAAAGTTAAAGATAATGCTCGAACCAATTAATAGAATGAATTAATTCGAAAAATTGAAATTTTTTTAATATATAAAAAATTTGAAATTTTTATTTAAGTATTTAAAAATAAAATTAGAAATTCATTGTATATTAGTAACATCAGAAACAGTGGCTTCTTCAGAAGTGTTGTCATTAAAAAGCAATTTTTAAACGCATATTATTTTAATCTCTTTAATTTGTCAGAGTTTGTGTGTTTTTTTGAAGCTTGGCACCCCAAACATATAGGGGCTGTTGGGGCGCGTGTCAGGATATTACGTGGACATGAACATTTATCCACTGAGGCCGAGTAGTATGGCAGTGCCGATCTGCGAGGAAAGGATTGGATCAAAAATCTGAATTTTTTTCGAATTGGTAGCTTTAAATTTAAAATAACGGACGCAAAATAGTATTTTCCTAATTTCATTAAAAGAGACAATTGGTATTGTAGATTCTTTGCAAAATATAGGCTTTAACGGTTCGTTTTTTAGTTATGATTCGTAAGCTTTATTGTTTTTGGCGGGATTATGGGCATCTGGCTAGATTCGAGGTAATGAGATTCTAAAATTACAGGGATTTTAGATCCTGGGCAACGTCAGACTGTAATTAAAATAGAATGTTCAGCATTTTGTCTTTGCACTGATAATGTTTTATTCTCAAGAATGAACTCTGATGTTAGCCTACATTCCCCCTCCTTAGCTCTACGATGGGAAGCGCTGCTCGCTTCAACTCAGCGCCGCCCCCAGACTCTTATCAGACGTGAGCAACTCTTACTTTACGCGCACTAAATACATAGCCAATTGTGTGTTGTGGATTATTATGTCTTATCCAATTATGTGGTATGTATTATTATGTGTTATACAATTATGTTTTATGTATTATTATTTGTTATACAATTATGTGTTATGTATTATTATGTGCTATACAATTATGTGTTATACAATTATGTGTTATGTACAGAGATAGTTTATTCATGACTGCACTGTAATTAAGGCGTGTCTCGAGGTTTTATTTTATTTACTTATTATCTTGACACCATTGACAATTCACCTAACCTTTTTTATCATTAACTTGACGTTCTTGAAAAGAATGTTATTGTATTACCAACTGAAATATGTGCGCTAATAAGCAAGTTAATATCGTCTTGCTTGAGTAAAAATTTGTATGGCTGAAGTGATACACGTGCGGCGTGTTGCTGCTGATCTGTTCCTCGTAAATTCGTTAATGTGTCCTCGTCTTTTATTTCTTAACTTCCTTATAACCTGAACACTTTGTGCTCGTGGTATGAAAGTGATGTCAGTGATCGCGGCGTGGCAGAATAAATTCAGTGTCCGAGAATAACTTTACATTTCATTGAACTACACAACCAGCAAACAATTTTGTTTAATTCGTACATTTATCGTCACGTTCTCTTTGAATAAATTGAATACATCAATAAAGAAAATTCAGAATGAACCGTGTTCCTTATAAATATTTAAGATAGCCTCAAATTTTAGGGAAATTAAGCGACATATTGACTCGTCCGTTTATTTTTTATCTCGTTTTACCTTACATAATATTATGAATACATAATATTATAACCATCCACACAATATATTTCTACCTTACACGATATTGAATTCGTTACTTTGAATGCCAGATAATCTTTGATTTCGGGATAGCTGTTCTCTCCTCATTGCGATAAAGCTGTTCTCTCCGCTGAACACATCATAAGTGTTCTCTCCGCTGAACACAAAGCTGTTTTCTCCGCTGAACACATCATACCTGTTTTCTCCGCTGAACACATAACAGCTGTTCTCTCCGCTGAACACACCATACCTGTTTTCTCCGCTGAACACATAACAGCTGTTCTCTCCGCTGAACACATCATAAGTGTTCTCTCCGCTGAGCACAAAGCTGTTTTCTCCGCTTAACACACCATTCCTGTTTTCTCCGCTGAACACATAGCTGTTCTTAACGCTGAACACACCATACCTGTTTTCTCCGCTGAACACATAACAGCTGTTCTCTCCGCTGAACACATCACTGTAGAAGTGGCACAAGATTTGATTTATAGGGCACCGCACTATTTTGCATCGCTGCCGTGACTCACAATGTCAGCATCGCTGCCGTGAGTCACAATACGCACCTTGGTATCAGAGATACGCTGGACGGAAGGTGCGGGCCGGGGCGCTGTGCCCCCCAGCGACCGCAGGTCCACGGGCCCCGAAGACCCCAGCGAGAAGGGGTAGGGGGCAGCGCCGACGGGATGGATGCGTTCAAACGCTGAATAACATTCGAAATGTGGAGAAAAAGATGTTGAAGGCTTCGATACTTCCTTCGCGTATCCTCTGAAACCTGTCGGCTGGTCGCTCTTCCTGCTACTATCCGCTTGAGCATCGCTCCGTTTTTGCTCAATTTCGTCATTGAAGTCCTTTTTGGCAGGCAGCATTTCACTAAGAGACTCATCTTCGTGTTTAACGTTGAATGTTGCTGCCTCTTCTCTGATGTTATCGCGCTTATGAAAGTATCGTGCGCTACCGTCGGCCCTCGGAACTTGATTAGCATCGCCCGATCTTGTTTTCTTTAAATTGCTTTCTAAAGATTCTTCTGTTGAACTCCATAGATGATCATGATCATTGCTTATGACCCTGCAATTGTCATCGGGAGTTGATTCTTCTTTTCTGTTTCTTCTGGTATTTTCTTCACTAAGTTGTTTATGCAAACTCGACGAAGAAGAACTGTATTGGAGCGACTCGTTACGGACCGTGGTGATGGAGGCTGCGTCCCACGTGGAGCTCGTATCCCCGAGCAAGGAAGGAGATAAGGAGCCGTAGAGCGTCGACACGATCACGGGGAGGGCAGAACTCCGGCTATCATTGCGAGGTCCTGACTGACTGATGGCCTTTCTGTTGCCCTCAACCTCGGGGTAAAGCAAGACGTCGTCACGCCCTGGGGGTTGGGATTGTGTTTTGTTATCCTTTAGGATTTCTTCGACTGTAAAAGACCTCGCTCTGGGGGAGTTAGGAACAGTGGGTCTGGTGTACACGTGTCGTGGGGCGGGGAAAGGCAGAAGAGGGTGAGGGGCGATGAGGGGAAGACCAGATGGCATGAGGGAGGCGAAGAGGCCCCCAACTCCCCCAAGCCTGTAGGAAGTCGAGTGGGAGGTTGAAGCGTAGGCACATCTGAGGTCATACGCCCCACCTGCTGGGATCAGGAGAAAATTTTCATTAAACTCGGTAGATTGAGCGGCGCACTCAAAGGCGCGTCGCTTTTGTGCTGCGCGCGGACCTTCTTTCCCGTCGCCGGCTGCTCAGATGAAAGGCTTTGTCTTGCGATCGCCCGCTGAGGTCGAGCTTGTTTGTTCGAAAGCTTCTTCAGCTCAGAAACTTTTTGGGATTCAAGGAGTTGTTCTTACTTGATCTTTACCGGGATTTGACTCGAAAAGATAGTACAACATGTAGGAAGCTGGGAGTAGTTTTGCGCTAACAATTTGTTCATCAATGAAAAATTAATTGCAAAAATCATAGCGAGAATTCAATTTATACACTAGTAAGCATTAATTCGCTATGATTCCAAATTAATTTTCAGTGAACCTAAAACCCACGCGATTTTGTCTGTACATGTTGTCCCGCCATGCTTGATCAGGTCATAAATAATGAGCTTGCAGTTTCATGATAACATTCTCTCGTGAGAATGTGTTAGTTGAGGTTTAATGGTGAAATACTAGCGTTCACCGGTATGGTGAACGACTAGCGTGCGTCGGTATGGTGAACGACTAGCGTGCGTCGGTATGGTGAACGACTAGCGTGCGTCGGTATGGTGAACGACTAGCGTGCGCCGGTTTGGTGAACGACTAGCGTGCGCCGGTATGGTGACCGACTAGCGTGCTCTGGTTCAACATTGTTTCAATTTACATAATTTTCAATCATTGAGTCGCACATTCGTTAATATCTACATGACGAATAATTTATATGTGCAATAATAGAGTGACACTATCATCTATAATAAAACATGAATTGTTGTCATTTAATGACTAATAACCTGGATAATAATAGATCACAAAGCTGGCAGGAAATATAAAACATGCTTTCCGTAATTCTAAAAATTTTGATGTGCTTTAATTTTATTATTTGATGTTTATTTATTAAATAAAATAACAATTAACCGGATGGTTAATAAAAAAATATCAATTTAAAAAATTATTATTGCCATTAAATAATTTCAATTATTTAATGGCAGGCTGAGGCCACAGATCCTCTTCAGTACAAAAACTGCGATGAAATGCGGGGACCGTCGCTAGCAGCGCCAGCGTGGCGACCCGCGAGCAGGCGACTTCAATGAGCTGACAGCGGCCTGACTTATGTGCTGCATGCAGGCTGACAGCGGCCTGACTTATGTGCTGCATGCAGGCTGACAGCGGCCTGACTTATGTGCTGCATGCAGGTTCACTGATGCATGTAATAAACTAAATTTTAATGTCAAACACCGTAGAGTTTACGTACGAAACTTTTATTTGTTTCCTTCATTTCTCTGGAAAACGGAATTTTTGCTATGACCGGCATCGCCAATAAAAAAGTCAATTCAAGTTCCGAATTTATATTAACATTTAACAGATTAACCGTTAATTAACGGATTAACAGATTAACCGTCCTGACATTCATGCAGAAATCAATACGTTGCTGCCAAACTTTCCACTCTCATCGACCACATTTGTCGCCCATTCCTATTGAAAGACGAGAATTTTCAATTGATAAATTCTTCACTCGATCAAGTCTCATTGCCATGCCTAATGACTTCTTCAATTACGCCTCCGCCCCCCTCCCGCAGAGACGTGCGCCAGTCGTCCGGCTTTTGTCTCCAGTCGAGAAAATGCGGAATGTGAGGCACTCGAGCGGCAAGTTGCTCAGTAAGACTGAGGCTTAATTTAGTTTGGAGGGGCAGTTTAGAATCTTAAGCAGATTGTTAATTACGTCCAGACTTCTAATAACTCGGACGAGATCAAACGAGATTCGCTGTCGCGCAACGCTTTCGGATGCATCCTCGCGGCTTCGGCTTGTTGGTGATTAATGATTTATCGTTTCGCGTGATTGGAAAACGGGCTACGTTTTATGGTCATGTAATTTACATCAAGAATATAAATTTTTCGAATTAAAATGGTAAAAAAGAAATGCATCAAAATTCTAAATAATGTTTCAATTAACGCAAAGGTCAGTTAATACACCGCACCTGTAGAAGAATACGCCAGCATTAATATAAAACAATATGCCATCAGTTTTGCGTTAAGCAAAGAACCTTAATTATTATCCGGGGAATGGCAATTCATTCGAGTGTTCGTCGAGCGGTTGCAAATGAATCCAAAGTCAGGGCCAGGTTCGCGCAATCGAATAGAATCGCAGATAAAGCAAGCGCGCTTCTTTTGTTCGGCGCCGCAATTTGCATTTCTTTTGTTTTAGGGCCGGCCTCGCCAGATAGATTTTTGGTGGCGATGACAGCAGGCAATAGAGATGCTGTCCCCAACAGGGAGGCGCTGACTAACTCTTGTCTGGCAATTGACAGAGATTGATGAAGTGTTCCAGAGACAAGGCCACTAGATCCTCGACTGATGATGTCGTCTGCCGCGCACAACTCGGCTTAAAATGCAACGTTAAGACACCAAATCGACACTTCTCCGACTTCAACCACGAGCGCGCCTGTAGACTCAAATTCGCCGGCGCAGCTACCCCCATCTTAACTCCTTCAATTATAAACAGAACTGCTTGAAATTCAGAACATGACTAATTATCAGAGATCCGATGCTAGAGCAATTATTTCAGATTTTTAATTTATTTCGTTGTTGATTAAAATTAACTTATCTTTACCTATCTGTACCGAACATAGATTTTTGAAAGTTTTCATTTACTGAGAAACAAGATGACGTTAAATTCTGCAATAATTCCTCCCGTGCCGCCTCGTTAATAAATAGTTATATCTTGAATATGAATTTCAAGCAGAACCGTTGATAATTGAAAGAGTTGTGATTGTGGCAGCGGCAATTGCGCAGGCGAGTTAAGTCCGCGGTCCAGTTCGGAGAAGTGTTGATGCGGTCGTAGTGACGGCCTTGCTTATATACGGGGAAAGTATTAGCCGCTAGTAGTGGCGGCAAGTATTTTCCATGTCTAATATCGGGCTAAAAGTTGATACAAAAATTACCAATTTTTATTTTTAATTATACATTTAATCGAAATAATCATACATTGTAGCTAAAATTTTAATTAAATGAACCCAATATTCGAATAAAAAAGTACTTGCAGCTACTACTATCTGTTAGAACTTCCCCTAGTACAAGCAAGGACGTATGTAGAAAGTTAGTGAAGTAAACGAAGCTAAACCATCGCCTTCGTCACGACGTGTGTTGCCCGCGAGGTCCAACAGTTCATCGAACATAAAATTTACGATTAGGTTAACCTGTTAAGTTCATAGTCAATTTTCAGTGCATAATAAGGTTTGTTCTCGATATTTTGAAATTATTTCAATTTTTCATTCATGCTTTAAATTGAATGGACCTTTTCTCGACGTTTGCTCACCGTCTACAGACGTCACAGCTGACGAAGCAGCTGCAGCAGCCACGACAGCTGCAGCTGCTGCTGCTGACACGGCAGCTGCTGAGGGGGGCGGGTGTTCATTAAATTAACAAGATTTGCAGACGATTGCAATGAATACATTTTTTTTGAGCAGGTGGTCATTATTAAAGGTAATAATTTACGCGTTCGCGCCCCTGCAAAACGGTTTCGGCCAATATAACATTTAATTGAGTAATTACTCTTGACATCGATATGAATACACCATAAATGTGCATGAGGTTGATTCAGGGTTGCTGCTACATTGAACTTGCCCAATTAATGGAGAAAGAAGTAATTAATGTGGCCTTTACTGGATAGTTAAGTGGCAGGCTAAAACGAGATGTACGAGGAAGTAAGCAACTCAGGATGAAGATAGGGAAGAATTTATATATGTACCTGCCATGAGCACACCAAAAGACGTTACAGTTGCCGATGAAGCTCTGTGTCACGGGAGCGTTTTCAAAAAATAAACGTACCGGGATAACGAGATAGGTAATGTTTAGTAATAAAATAGCGAAACAATAATTTTGTCCCAGAATTGAAAATTATTTCCCGAATTTTACGTGGCATAAACATGTTGAAACGAGACATGTTATTTGGATTTCGGACAAAACGAGATATTTCATCATGATACGAGACAGAACAAGATGTGCCGAAAGCGGAGATTTAGATCAAATCGACAGTACTTTTCTCTTCTCGACGAAATCCACAGTAGATTCAGAAATTTAATTTTCACAAATCTCGTTTCCTCAAATGCACACAGAGCACCATACGTCTCGTTGAAAAGCGTTTAGTTTATGCCTCCCCCGCTCCGGAGGAGCGATCCGCCATCATCAAGAAAGAAAGATTTTACGTTAGGATTTCGATGGACTTACTTAATTATAGACATTAAGGGCTTGGCCACGAGATCGTCATCCTAAATATATTTTTTTTTTTGGCTCTCGGGAGGCACAGCGGGGCTTGCCACGGGGCTTGTCACGGGTTATCAACTCATTGTACACATAATATCCAGTGCAATAAATTGGTTAATAAATGTTGTTGCAGTCACTGAATGTTGAATGAATGTTGTAGTCACTGCCCCAGAAGTCACGGTTTATGAAAGTTTGCTAAAACACAGAAGAGAAGTCTAGATATATAAACGTTTAAGTTCTTAGAATTGATTGCTATATCTAGTCGTTCGTGGCTCGAAAAAATTCTAGGTATGAGGCTGCAAATTTACCTGATATCTGAAGGCTGGAGATGAAATTCCAGCTGTAAGAAACAATGCAAAGCAAACTCTTCGAATGATAGCGGAATGATATTGTAGCAACGATGGATGCGGAGAAATGATCAAGCGCTGGTGGAAGAGGTCATTGGCTGCAGTATGCTGCGGCATGGCAACTTTATTTGCACACGAGCGTATATGATTGAGCGAAGAAAGCTTAAGGTTCGTGAGTGGCTATGCTGACTGGGACTGTTGCTTTGCTGTACATGACAGGGGCTGACTGTAGTGTATGCGGTAGTTCACTTGTTATTAATAATAATTACCAGTATTGCTATTAAAATAATTAATAGTAATGATTGAGCCTGTCTCACCTCAGTATCCTGTTGATGGATGAGCCTGTCTCACCTCAGTATCCTGTTGATGGATGAGCCTGTCTCACCTCAGTATCCTGTTAATGTATGAGCCTGTCTCACCTCAGTATCCTGTTGATGGATGAGACAGAAGGCAGGGCCGAGGCGTCGCAGATACGCTGCGCCGCAAGTTGCTCGCGTATCTCCCACGCGAACATGCCAGGGTTCTCGCACTTCAGACGCAGGATCTTCTTGACAACCGTCGGGGTGGCGACCTGCTGCTGTGAGACACGCGAGACACGTGAGACACGTGATGCTGTGAGACACAGCATACGTTGTATTGAGACAAATGCTAAGTGAGACACCTGCTGCTGTGAGACACGCGAGACACTTGATGCTGTGAGACACAGCATACGTTGTATTGAGACAAATGCTAAGTGAGACACCTGCTGCTGTGAGATATAAAACACGTGAGACAACTGCTCACTAGGTGAGACTCAAGTATCACTACATAAAAAACTCAGTTGAATCGGTTTAATGAAGATTTCGTCGTTGAGCGCAGCAGTGGGCCATGAATTTAACTCGTAAATAATGCCCTGGATTCAACGTCCAGCCTCAGCTTGCAATACAGTAACTTTACTCAGCTACAGAGCTAAAAGCCACAGACTAGGCTGGAACACCGTAATCAAAAACCAGTGACACGCTGCTCGAAGATAATAGCGCCGTAGGTCTTCAGTATGCAGTTCTGCAATCTCACCTACACCGGCCTAACCTCTTCTGGCCTAACCCATTCACGCTACCCCGACTATCAACTTTCTTGTAGCCAATGTTTGGCTCTACCAGCTAACTTGTTCCACCTCCCAAACTTCCTGCAGCCAATAAGGTTAGGTTAGATGAGCTCAGGTTTGTTTAGGGTGGAGAAAGTTGCAACGTCAGTAGGTTAGGCCAGAAGAGGATAGGCCGCAGTAGGTTTGGCCAGATTCAGCATAACCGCGCTTAATTTGAGCATGCTTAAGCGATGTTAAGCAACTGGCCTCACAGTCACACGAATCAATATGAACCAAGGCTGAAGTTGGGCGAAGCTGGCCTCCGGCATGCGACCCGCTGCCAACGATGAAGCCTGGCCTGATGGAGTCGGTCTCGTAAAAGCTCGTCGGGATCTTGGAGCCGCAGCCGCGCTGAGGTCTTACCTTGGGCTTGCTGCCGCCGATGGAGCCTGGTCTGATGAAGCCGGTCTCGTAGAAGCTCGTCAGGATCTTGGAGTCGCAGCCGTGCTGAGGGCTTACCTTGGGCTTGCTGCCGCCGATGAAGCCTAGCCTGATGGAGTCGGTCTCGTCGAAGCGTACGTAGTCGGGCAGCGGCCGCCCGTTCACGAACACGCCCCCCAGCTGGTTGACCCCCGCCTGACCTAAGGGGCGTTAGGGTTTATCTCAGCCGAGGAGAAACTTTCACGTGCAAAAATTATTGACAATCTGAGTCCGGGGAAATTTGTTAGCATCATCAAATACCGTAGAACATCTATTTGTCAACTCGTAGTCAGAATTGCTATGGAAGCAACACTTGAGTTTAGAATTTAAAGGACGCTTCAGAAGATCGAGCTGATCACACACGAGGAGGCGAAACACACAAGTGAAATAAGCAGCAAGATTGTTGAACTGATAACACCTAATAAATGATTTATTATTGCTTTTTTAGTTGAAAAATTATTTCAATTGTTTAAAATTCTGCATTATTAATCTACCGAAAAATTGTCAAAATCCTGTAATTGTATTTTGTAAAGTGATCAAGCAGCGAGTTAAAAGAAAATACTCTGTATTGTATTAAATGGGCTGCCAGGGCATGACTGCCCACCCCTCACACTCACCGGTGTGAGGCATGACTGCCCACCCTCACACTCACCGGTGTGGGGCATGACTGCCCACCCCTCACACTCACCGGTGTGAGGCATGACTGCCCACCCCCTCACACTCACCGGTGTGGGGCATGACTGCCCACCCCTCACACTCACCAGTGTGAGGCATGACTGCCCACCCCTCACACTCACCGGTGTGAGGCATGACTGCCCACCCCTCACACTCACCGGTGTGAGGCATGACGGCTGTAGATTTTAGACGCGTCCTGCGCTGGTCTCGTGCTGCGGTCGCCCACGCAGGTTTATCTTACAACTCAGGCTGGGAGTTGAAGTTCTGTGAACGCTTTGCTGTTTGATTGAGGAACTTCATTACAATTGCTGTGATATTGAATAAATAAATAGCTGTGTCTGGTGGGACAGAGAGAGAGAGATGATGAGCTTTATGGTGACGAGCCTGTTCAGCAGTGCAGGCGAGTTCACTGCTCAGCAGTAGAGGTAATTTTGCTAATAAAGTTTATATGAAGAATCTTACATTCCAAAAAAATGTCTACATGCACTGGCTTTGCTATTATTCAATTTATATTATTTATTGATAAAGAAATTTATATTTTTAGGGTCCTTAAAATTTAAACGCTCTCCAGGGTGGTCTTAAGAGGACAAACATCAATAGGCTATTATCAGCACAAACAACATCAATTAACTGCATAAACAAGAACAGCACAAACAACAACTACACAAACAAAAACAACAGTACAAACAACAACAGTAAAAACATCAACAGCACAAACAACAACAGCACAAACAACATTAGCACAAACAACAACAGCATAAACAACAACAGCACAAACAACAACATCAACACAAACAACAACAACAGCACAAACAACAACAACAGCAGAAACAATAACATCACAAACAACAGCAACTGCACAACGAACAACAACAGCACAAACAAGAACAACTGCACAAACAACAATAACATCACAAACAACAGCAACACCACAAGCAACAGCACAAACAACATTAACAGCCCAACAACAACTCAACAGCACAAACATCAACAGCACAAAGAACAACAGCACATACAACAACAACTGCAGCACCAGAAACATCAGCACAAACAAAAACATCAACAACACCCACAACAACAGCACAAACAAAAACAGCCCAAACAACAACCGCACAAACAACAACAGCACAAACAACAAAAGCACACACAACAACAACACCAGCAGCGACAGGGATGCTCTTCAGTGCACGCGTTGGCCACGTGACGTCTATTAAATATCTATTGATTGCTAGTTACTTGCTGCTGCCTCACCCCTCTTCATCCCTCCCTCCACCCCTCCGTATTCCACCCTTCCTTTCCATCCCTGTCACTTCTCTCCCTCCANGTTCACTGCTCAGCATTGCAGGCGAGTTCACTGCTCAGCATTGCAGGCGAGTTCACTGCTCAGCATTGCAGGCGAGTTCACTGCTCAGCATTGCAGGCGAGTTCACTGCTCAGCATTGCAGGCGAGTTCCCTGCTCAGCATTGCAGGCGAGTTCACTGCTCAGCATTGCAGGCGAGTTCACTGCTCAGCAGTTTAAGCAATTTTGCTAACAAAGTTTATATGCGTAATCTTACATTTAAACAAATGTCTAAATTTACTGACATCGCTATTATACAATTTATAATAGTGATAAAGAAATAAAAGACAAATAAATTATTGATAAATTGATAATTATTATTGCTAATTATTAAATTATTGATAAAGAAATTTATATTTTTAGGTGCCTTACAATTTAGACGCTCTCCAGGGTGGTCTTAACAGCACAAACATCAAAAGGCTAATAGAAGCACAAACAACATTAATTAACTGCATAAACAAGAACTGCACCAACAACAACCACGGCAAAAACAACAACAACACAGCACAAACAACAACAACAGCACAAACAACAACAGCACAAACAAAAACAGCACAAACAACAACAACAGCACAAACAAAAACAGCACAAACAACAACAGCACAAACAACAACAACAGCACAAACAACAACGGCACAAACAAAAACAGCACAAACAACAACAGCTATTGTCCCGTAGGAATAGCATTATCTGGCAGGGCTTGCAGTAACACACATGAAATAAATAAAGGTTATCTTTCTCCAAAATAGTTGTTTATTTTTTTAGGTGTATGTTTAGAGCAATTAATTTTAATTCTTCCATTGAATATTAAATTTGTTTGATCCTTCAAAAACATTTACATGGTACGAGAGATCGGACGGATTAACCCTCTACCGCCTGACACGAGTAACCGGAGCAATATTGTCACAAGCCTACTGCACAAAAAGGATACGTTCTAGTGAGCGCCAATGACTTGCACTGATGGTTGCCGCCACGTACGAAAACTTTAAAATGGTCTCTTTTGCGTACAAACGTCCTCAGGTTGCTACACTCAATAGTTTACGTATAATTTAAGTTGAAAGTTATGTTCCTGCAGAGTGACATATACGGCGATAGAGGGTTGACAAGGTTTACGCTGGATTAAGAGGGATTACGCGCGTCCCACAGGAATAACATGGCAAACACACGCTCTTGATCGTCCGTAGGAATAGCGTGTATTGATGATATATTAAGTGGTGTATCATCTGAACTTACGTACCACCTCGATGTATCGCGTGGCCAAGCGCGTGTGTCGGGACACACGAGGTGTGTTGCTATGGCGCGTGTCGTGAAGGCTGAGGTCGTGTGTCGGTAAAGGAAGTCGTTAGGATCGTAGCGATAGATGACCGCGGACTGCGGTGGATAACGCAGCAAGATAAGCTCCGTGGGGACATCCACGATGATAGCATGTATAATGTGTAAGTGCATATATCATTATTGAATAGATACTTATCATCATCAACAGCACAACAACAGCAGCACAAACAAGAACAGCACAAACAACAGCACAACAACAACAGCAAAAACAAAGCATTTATAAATGATGATAGCATATATAATGTATAGATATCACAAAAGATGATAGCATGTATAAGGTATAAATGCATATATCTATTGAATAGATACTTATCATCAGTAAGGCCCATTTGGCACCAAATTATGCCGCAAGAATTTCAACTCAAAGTTGGCAACGTAACCAAAAGAGGAACGAATTGATCTGCGCTTTGTCACCGTGACTTCTAGCATTTTTGTCATCCGCGGCGTATAAATGCGTGCGTAATGGAGAAATTAGAAATGGAGGTATAGATGGAAGTAATCCTACGGTAAAGCAGTATTATTGAATACTGGCCGGTTAACCGGACGTTGCTTCTGAGAAAAAATCACAATGATCAAGATTATAAAATAATTATAATTTTCCTCTTATAATTGTAGTTTCCAAATTCATGTAATTGCAATTAAAGGAAATCCCTTTCAACGTAATTATAAATTACAGGTCATATCGGTGATATCAATAATTAATAGCCGGCAGGGTCGAAATTACGCCGTTCGCTGCCGTCATCACACCTGCTGGACGCCGCAGCAGCGCCGTGCGGCAGCTGCAAGCATCTGCTATTTTTAATTTTGTTGTGCAATAATTGTTCGTCCATCCGACCTCAAATATTCTAATGAAAATTAATGTCATCAAAAACAATGCGACGCAAATAAAGCAACTGAATTTTCGAGCCTTCTCTCTAACGTTCCTGCGAAGTGCGCCGATTAGTTGATCTGTACAGAGATAATCTCATGTCGAAGTTACGTCTTTCTCTTAATTAACCGTCCTTCCTCAAATTCTCCTTACGTCAGGCGGTGTCTCGTAGCGTTAGTTTGTTTATTAACGCTTGATTTAGACTGAAAGTAAAGAGAATGCGAGTGTTCATCGAAGCAAAGAAATTTTCTTACGCATTGCAGAGCTTCAGGCATTCCTGCAGCATGAGCTTCCCCGTAAACAGCATGTGGCCAATTAAGGCATGCACAATTATTGGTGGTATAGGAAAGCGTCGTAAGTTTGCTGATGGTCCGCACATGGCCTTGGTAGCGCGTAATACAGGTTCAGTTCGTGCGTATTAAAAGCTATTTCGAATTAAAATGCGAATATTATATTATTGCTATTAAACTTCTTAATGATTATTTAAGGACTGATAATGATGAATATCTGTTTTAACGCATAATTAACTATTCATCCCTTGACTAAGATTATCACGAAGATTAAAGTATCTTTATCACGAAGCTTATGTAGCGAAATGCTTATTATTCGAACAAGTTTGTACAACCGATAAAACGAATATTAAATACTAATACTCGCGCTGTCTATACGAAAATATTTATGGTAATTAAGCGAGTCAGTTGTCAGCATCGCGAATATGATGTGCCATCAATTGCTTCATATATTAGGTTTGTTTAGAGTTGCGAGTTCGCCCAAAATAAATTTTCATTTTACGTTGAAAATTTACTGGAAAAAAGATTTAATTTTATTGTCTAGTGTTGAAAAGTGTAGCGATATTTTTTAGTGTAGTAAAAAAAAGTGTAGCGATATGCTTGAAATTGCAAAATGGTTATAAGGGTATTTAATATTTGTTACAACAATCTGCTTCGAAAGACATACTAAACATAACTGGTATGTCTTCCGTAGTCAACCTACGACCTGTCATCCTGAATCCCGTCATGTCGATTCCTGTAATCCTGAATTTCGTAATCCCGAATCCCGTCACACTGAATCAGATCATTCAAAATTTCCGTGTACTAAAATCCGCTAATTATATTAAATAATTTATACACGTATGTTGGTTGAATAAAGACCTGTTCACACTGACATTTAACATATAGAACTCCAATTGATGCCCCGTTTAGAAATACGGAAGGAATTTAAATTTTTCAGTTTGAAAAATATTATAAAATATAAATAATAAATATAATTTGGGTCCAAGCTTTCTTAATCCATTTAAATTTTAACCGTCTATGTCTTCCCCCTATTTCCGCTCACGCGTAAAATGAACGTTGAGGTTCTGCCATATGGTAACCCCTCGACGCTGCAGTTAGTTGCTCGCGTATCTCCCACGCGAACATGCCAGGGTTCTCGCACTTCAGGCGCAGGATCTTCTTGACAACCGTCGGGGTGGCGACCTGCTGCTGTGAGACACGCGAGACACGTGAGACACATGCAGCTGTGAGACACGTGATGCTGTGAGACACGTGAGACACGTGATGCTGTGAGACACATGCAGCTGTGAGGCACGTGCGACACTTGATGCTGTGAGACACGCGTGACACGGGAGACACGTGAGACACGTGCAGCTGTGAGGCACGTGAGACACTTGATGCTGTGAGACACGCGAGACACGTGAGAGACATGCTGCTGTGAGACACAGAATACGTAGTACTGAGACAACTGCTTAGTGAGACACCTACTGCTGTGAGATATATAACATGTGAGATAAGTGCTCACTAAATGAGACTCGAGTATCACTACATAAAAAATTCAGTTGAATTGGTTTTATGATGATTTCGTCGTTGAGCGCAGCCGTGGGCCATGAATTTTACTCTTAAATATGCCCTGGATCCAACGTCCAGCCTCAGCTTGCAATGCAGTAAGTTTACTCAGGCACAGAGCTAAAAACCACAGACCAAGCTGGAACACCGTATCCAGACCAGTGACACGCTGCTTGAATAAAATAGCGCCGTAGGTCTTCAGCCAAAACTTCAGCATGCTCGCTCATAAACAGGCAGTTCTGTATCTGGTCTCACCTACTCCGGCCTAACCTCTTCTGGCCTAACCTATTCACGCTGCCAAGACTCAATCTTTCTTGTAGCCAATGTTTGGCTCTACCAGCTTACTTGCTCCACCTCCCAAACTTCCTGCAGCCAATAAGGTTAGGTTAGAAAAGCTGAAGTTTGCTTAGGGTAGAGAAGTGTTGCGAAGTCAGTAGGTTAGGCCAGAAGAGGATAGGCCGGGGTAGCTTTGGCAGATACATGCAGCATGGGTGCATGGCCATATTTAATTTGAGCATGCATGCTTAATTAAGCGGTGGCTGTGTACATCCAATTCATTGGCTTTGGGCAACTGACCTCACAGTCATATGAGTCAATATGAACTAAGGCTGAAGTTGAGCGAAGCCTGTCTTCAGCATGTGATCCGCTGGCCTGATGGAGCCAGTCTCGTAAAAGGTCGTCAGAATCATGGAGTTGCAGCCGTGCTGAGGGCTTACCTTGGGCTTGCTGCCGCCGATGGAGCCTGGTCTGATGGAGCCGGTCTCGTAGAAGCGGGTGAGGATCTTGGAGACGCAGCCGTGCGACACGAGCAGCTGTCGTGATATGTCGCACGGTCGCACCCCCAGCAGCGCGAGCTCGACGATGCGGCGCCTGACGTAGTCGGGCAGCGGCCGCCCGTTCACGAACACGCCCCCCAGCTGGTTGACCCCCGCCTATACTCGTCAAGGAGCGGTGATGTCACGTGGAAATTAAAGCGTCCCAGAGTTCTCTCCAGGACCAGCTCCTGCCAAGTCTCTCCAGAAAAGAAACGAACAAGACGCACTCTTGCTCGATCCCTCAAAGAAGGCGATTAAAAAGATGAACGAGAAACTCTTTATCGCACCTCGACTTGAGCTCTCGGTCTGTCCCCTCTCCCGCTCCCACCTCGCTCCTCCTTATACGCAACCCTCACTCCTCGGAATTCAAGTGCCGTCTTTCTTCGGTGATCCACGAAATTCAAAGTTTTTTTCATTTCTTCCTCATTTATTGATTTTCTTTTGCTTTAGTTCGCGTTTTCTCTACTCCTAACTTCTTCATTTGTAATAAAACATGCCTAATAAATACAGTCAACCCGAAAAAAATAGTATTCATTTGGACGCTGTAAGGCGTGCGCTTTTCAATGCTGCAGCGACCGTCGCTTCTTTCTTGCCAGGGCGCGACGATGAAGAAAAAGTGAGCGCACGTCTCCGTTGCTGGCGGACCTGATAAAAACCTGCGTGCCCGCAGGGACCGCGCGGCTTAACAGCGTCGGGCAGCCACCGTGCGACTTGTGCCGCAACTTCTGCTGGCGCTCGTGATGATTTTCCTTTTAATGCGAGTTCTTTACCGTTTTTATTTTTAAAAGAACTCGCATCTATACTCGAGTTTTCAGTGGTTTTCTTCTTAAAGCGAGTTCTTTAATGGTTTTCTTTTTAATGCGAGTTCTTTACTGTTTTTCTTTTTAATGCGAGTTCTTTAATGGTTTTCTTTTTAAAAGAACTCGCTTCTAAATTCGAGTTCTCAATGGTTTTCTTTTTAATGCGAGTTCTTTACTGGTTTTCTTTTCAATGCGAGTTCTTTACTGGTTTTCTTTTTAATGCGAGTTCTTTACTGGTTTTCTTTTTAATGCGAGTTCTTTACTGGTTTTATTTTTAATGCGAGTTCTTTAATGGTTTTCTTTTTAAAGCGAGTTTTTTACATGTCTTATTTTTAAAAGAAATCGCTTTTAAACTCGATCTTTCAATGATTTTTTTTAATGCGTGTTCATTACCGTTTTTTTAACTTGCATCTAAACTCGAATTCACAATGGTTTTCTTTTTAATGCGTGCACTTTATTGGTTTCCTTTTTAAAAGAATTCGCTTTTAAATTCGAGTTCTCAATGGTTTTCTTTTTAATGCGAGTTCTTTACTGGTTTTCTTTTTAATAGAACTCACATTTAAACTCGAGTTCTGAATGTTTTTTTAATGCGAGCTCTTTACCTGTTTTCTTTTAAAAAGAAATCAAATTTAAACTCGAGCTCTCGATGGTTTTCTTTTTGATGCCAATTCTTTATATGCTATGAAGACATATGAATGTGCGATTGAATTGATGTTTTTGCTAAGCGTCGCGAGGGTTAACTCATCGCAAATCTTTACGTACATTCTAGGCTGCGTGATATGTTGATAAATAATACTAATAATGCTAACTATAGCACTGCGTGTTGTACTTATTTCAACTCCATTTAATTTAGTGTAAAATTTCATCAATTCTGTTGAAGTATTAATGGTTAATTTGAGTGATCTAAGCTGATAAACTCGGCAGGTGTTATAAGGTCTTGAATTTAGTCATTTAATATTTTTCATCATTTTAAATTCATCATTTTTATTTCATTAGAAGACCAGAGCTGGTCTTCTGATGAAATTATCAAATTTTAATTAATTAGATAATAAACTATAGCTGGTGTGGTTAAACTCATCAGCCGAGGACGCTGGGGATGCGCTGGGGTTGCGTTGAGGAGCTCCAATGAAATCCCTGCGGCTCCCCAGCGTGTGGGCAAAACTCCGCCCAAACCCGAAATTTTGTTTTTGTGTTGCGCTAGATTGCTCGTAAGAAGCGCTGCTGGAGACGCCAGCAAAAATGTGCGACGCAGATAAGAAAAGTCGTCAGGCCTGCCAACCTTCCCGCCCCCACCCCACCTCAGGACACAATTGCCAACCTCCCCGCCACGTCTGACATCCTTGCCAATCTTGCTGCCAATAATGAATGGTGGGCAATCTGCTTCCTTGGCAATCTTGCTGCCAATAATGAATCCTTGGCAATCTGCTCGCTGCTCATGTAAACTTGGTGCGAGTCTTCAAAAGCAAAACTCTGTTCAGTTTAGGACTGCTTAACGTTTATATTGCATCTATTGATGTTATAGTTCATGTGTGTTTTTAATTACTTTGTATAAAACGAAAAGACTAAATAACTAGTTCAATTTTAAAGGTTCCTAAATGAAGTTTTAGCAACTGATGAATACATATATATATTCTACAGAACTTATTTTACAGCTTGTATGAATGAAATAGTATGCTCACTTTACATTAATTGTTATTTTTTAAGTAATTGATAGTTTCAAAAAAATTCGTCCCGTAATATTTTATCGAGATGCACAGTTCCATATTTGAATGCTGGCTGTGTGGTCCGTAGACTTTTACAATGACTTCATACTGCCGTCTAGCCTGTGATCGACGCTCGAGACACCGTCTCCGGCTTTTGTTATTCGAAATTCGAACGCATTTGCATAAATAAAAACTTAAATCCTCTTTTCCATTTATTTAATAGTTATCCAAACAATCAAAGCGATGTTTTTGTTCACGGCGCTCTACAGTAACAGATTCACCTGCGCAATGCGGCCACGAGTGCTGGCTAAATAAATTTGTTATGTGAGAGAGAGGGTTAAGGAAATCATTCGAAAAAAAGACATTAAAATATCGACAGCAATGTTCCGAATCCGCTTAGGCAACCTTACGTGTACGAGCGGGTGTATGCATTGTAACGATCCTCGCTTCTGAAATACCATATTTTGACTACCGCAATTTAATTTAAAAACAGCAACATTGTGCTGCGCCAAACAAACAGCAACATTGTGCTGCGCCAAACAAACAGCAACATTGTGCTGCGCCAAACAAACAGCAACATTGTGCTGCNGTTCATCGAAGCAAAGAAATTTTCGTACGCATTGCCGAGCTACAGGCATTCGTGCATGAGCCTGGCACATAGGAACCAAAGCCATGCACAATTATTGGTGGTATAGGAAAGCGTCGTAAGTTTGCTGATGGTCCGCACATGGCCTTGGTAGCGCGTAATACAGGTTCAGTTCGTGCGTATTAAAAGCTATTTCGAATTAAAATGCGAATATTATATTATTGCTATTAAACTTCTTAATGATTATTTAAGGACTGATAATGATGAATATCTGTTTTAACGCATAATCTATTCATCCCTTGACGAAGATTTCCTTTGTCACGAAGCTTATGCAGGTTTTCATCGTACAATGACGGCCTATGCTATATCCGCGTAACGCCCTATGTAGTAATTGTTACGCGTGCAAGAGAATAGGACAAATCTAGATTTGTACATCAAGCGCACATGAGAAAACCCTTCACAAATTTGAACACGAATATTGCCACCAAGACTCGTGCTGTCATTACGAATATATTTATCGTGAGTGAGTCAGTTGTCAGCATCGCGAATAAGTATATTTGATAAGTACTGATGTACATACTGAAATACATACTGATAAGTATATTTGGTTATATGTCTTTCGAAGTCAACCTATATGACCTATATCATTCTGAATCGCGTCATCTCGATTCTTCTAACCCTGCATTTCTTTATTCCGAATCTCGTACGTCATACTGAATCCGATCATTCGAAATTCCAAGATACTAAAATCCGATAATTATATTAAAATAATGTACGTAAGTTAGTTGAATAAAGACCTGTTCACACTGACATCTAACATATATGGAACTCCATTGATGCCCCGTTTATAAATACGGAAGAAATTTAAAATTTTCAGTCTGAAAATAAATATAAAAATATGTATAGGGAATATAATTTGGAGTCCACGTTTTTATTGATCCCTTTCCATTTCAACAGTCGATCTCTTCCTCCAGTTTACGATGCATCTGCGCCCACGCAAAATAAAAGTTGAGGTTCTGAGCCTATACTTTCAAAAAAAGTTAAGAGATCGTAAGTTCATCAGCCAATCATTGACGGCCTTTCAAGCCACTCTTTTAAAAACAGTTAAGAGATCGTAAGTTCATCAGCCAATCATTGACGGCCTTTCAAGCAAAATCCACCAATCATAGACAAGAAAATAGAGCGTTAGTACATGCGTTTACTTAGCGAATTTTGAAAGTAAGGCCCCTGCATGGTAACACCTCGACGCCGCAGTATATTGCTGGCCGGCACTCCAACAGCCAATAAATTTTTCAAATGCAAGCCCCCAAACACGCACACGTTTTCAATAATACTTAAATTAAGCAATAACTTATTATATCTAATTGGTCAATCGGATTCATTCTTACAGGTTTCATTTTCCACGTTTAGCAGGGACGCAATTACACCACCACTTGTACGTTATAGACGTTAGCGTTCATGACATAAGACGCTAGCGTCCTCAGGTGACTTGGACCAATGAACTTGCATAACATAAAAAATATAAACTCTGGTCCCCCGACACAGGCCTCATGCATGATCTCCCAACATCGGCCTCCTGACGCCTAATACAATTTTTCTGGTCTTTCAACACTGCCATGGTCTTCAACAAAAGCCCCCTGGGTCCCCCAAAAATCCTTCATCCCCAACATAAGCCTTAATGATCCCCTTTCCATAAAAATCCGCGCAGATTCCTCCCCGAACCGTCTCACAATGTAGATCAACAACAACTGATCGATGTTTTTCGAGCTTCGCTTCCCGCGCGCCCGCAATTAAAAAAATTTCCCTGATCTGCAGCGCTGCCTGCAGTGGGTAAGTGAGAAGAGATATTGGCTGCCGACACTCAAACCTGCACGTCACGTAAAAATATCCAACGATGACCGCAGCAATAAACACAATAATTTTAAAAGTTTATTATCGTCAGTTTCACGCTATAAGATTCACCACCGCACAGCGTCAAGAAGTCGTTTCACTCAACGATTTTCACCATAATTTCACCTCAGTTTCATTATAACTTCACCTCAGTTTCACTATACCTTCACCTCAGTTTCATTATAACCTCACCTCAGTTTCATTATAACCTCACCTCAGTTTCATCATAACTTCACCTCAGTTTCATTATAACTTCACCTCAGTTTTACTATAACTTCACCTCAGTTTCATTATAACTTCACCTCAGTTTCACTATAATAGCACAGTGGTGAGGGCACAGCACAGTAAGTGAGGGCACAGTACAGGGAGTGAGGACACAGCACAGTGAGTGAGGGCACAGCACAGGGAGTGAGGGCATAGCACAGGGAGGCCCTGTAGGGGCGGGGGTCCTGGCTTCCCCTCTCGGTCCGAGGGGTCCGGTGTGCGGACCCCGACGCGGCGGCGGCGCGGGCCGAAATGAGGACAAAATTCCCGCCCGGACGGCGAGCCTACGGCGGGGGGGGGGAAGGCTAGGGTGGAGAGGGTAGTACGAAAAGTACGGGGGATTTTTGGCGTACGATTGTTTTAACTCATCAATTTGATATTTCACTATGAAGCATTTAAAGAAAATGAAAATTTTATTGCATTGTACGAATGATCAAATTTTGCTGTGTATTATCATCAATAAATTTACCATCGTGAAGTCAAACCATGCCTTGATACAATGGCAGCATAATACCAAGAGAGGCAGTCGTTCAACATTTTCGTGTATGTATGAAATAAAAGCTAAGTTCTTACTAGTTAAATACTGAACCCCTTTAATAATTAAAATTAAGTCGTTTCATTTAATGCTTTAAGCATGATCTTAAATAAGTAAGGAGCGCCGCGTGCGACGAGGGTAACGGCGTCAACAGCCAATGAGGAGGAGAGCTTTGAGAGCCACGCGCTCACTGACCAGCCATTGGTCAGAGTCCGACCAATGAGAGCAGCGCTTCTTTATTGCCCCACCGAGGTCCAGCCAATCAGAAAAAAGTTCCCGAGGGGAGAGTGAAGTTTTAGCCAATGACAAGAAGCCTTTTTAAGAAGAGCGTCAAAGCTCCGCCAATGAAAGCCACGTTTTTTGCCAGAATATTACATTCCCGACCAATAACATGGCACGATTTTTAGGCGCCACTTGACCATTGAGTTTTTAGCTTACAATTCAATGCTGCCAATGAGGGCACATGACCCCCTCAGTTCCCTCAGCATCTTCAATTTTTTTCTGTGGCAAGAAGAAAAAGAGGGAACGGAGGAACGAAAAGTCATTTGGGTCATATTTAGTTTCAGCGCGACTTTTCCTGCCAATAACAACACCATAACTTATCGGGAAGCGTTACCGTCATCACCACACTCAAGATTACCGTCATCACCACACCCAAGATCACCGTCATTTCTACATGTATGATTACCGTCATCACCACACCCAAGATCACCGTCATTTCTACATGTATGATTACCGTCATCACCACACCCAAGATCATCGTCATTTCTACATGTATGATTACCGTCATCACCACAAGCAGGGTCACCATCATCACCACAAGCAAGGTAACCGTCATCACCAACACCAACAGAAATGCAGCTAACCATACCACGTCAGATGATTTTGATCATTCACATTCAGACAGCTAACCTTGCCACGTCAGATGATTTTGATCATTCACATTCAGACAGCTAACCTTACCATGTCAGATGATTTTGATTATTCATATTGCGCCAGGCAGACAGCTAATATAAACTTTGCACGCAAGATGATTTTGATCATTTACATTGTGCTAGGCAGAAAGCTATGCTATAAATAGGCAGACATCTAACCTTATACCACCTCAGATGATTTTCAACATTCATATTGCATTAGGCAGACAGCTAACCTAACCATGTCAGATGATATTGATCATTCATTTTGAGTTAGGCGTGCAGCTAAATATACCACTTGAGATGATATTGTTCATTCATATTGCGCTGGGGTACGCACAGCTAAACATACCACGCCAGATGATTTCAATCATTCATGTAATGCGTTATGCAGAACGCTGCCCATACCACGTTAGATGATTTTAATCATTCAATATGCGTCAGGCAGAACGTTTCCAATAACATGTCAGATGATTTTAATCATTCAATGCGTTAGGCAGAACGCTGCCAATATCATGTCAGATGATTTTAATCATTCAATATGCGTCAGGCAGAACGCTGCCAATACCACGTTAGATGATTTTAATCATTCAATGCGTCAGGCAGAACGTTGCCAATACCATGTCAGATGATTTTAATCATTCAATGCGTTAGGCAGAACGCTGCCCATACCACGTTAGATGATTTTAATCATTCAATATGCGTTAGGCAGAACGCTGCCCATACCACGTTAGATGATTTTAATCATTCAATGAGTTAGGCAGAACGTTGCCAATACCACGCCAGATGATTTCAATCATTCATGTAATGCGTTAGGCAGAACGCTGCCCATACCACGTTAGATGATTTTAATCATTTAATGCGTTAGGCAGAACGCTGCCCATACCACGTTAGATGATTTTAATCATTTAATGCGTCAGGCAGAACGCTGCCAATACCACGTTAGATGATTTTAATCATTCAATGAGTCAGGCAGAACGCTGCCATGTAT
This sequence comes from Hyalella azteca, assembly GCF_000764305.2. Classification (NCBI taxonomy): domain Eukaryota; kingdom Metazoa; phylum Arthropoda; class Malacostraca; order Amphipoda; family Hyalellidae; genus Hyalella; species Hyalella azteca. Next base: position 46,308 of record NW_025934671.1, on the reverse strand, counting down.
ACCATGCATGTCCAGATGATGAAGCGTTATATATGCTGTATTCAATAGTGCCATCCAATTTCTACGTACCTCATGCGTACAGCGGTTATGCCGCGCAACCTATAATGTCTATCGACATCGCATATAAAATCGGCCGAGTTAATTGGCGCATAATTGAACCATGGCTGCCAGTTGACTTCATCTATATTTGTGATCTGCAGCTGATCGAGGAAATAAAACTTTATATATTTGAAGAAATGGTCTTCTGTTCCTCATTCTGTTGTAAATAAATTTGATCTTTTCTTAAACGATTCACTAGCTATTATAGAACAAAGAAGCGATCGATGCAAAGAAGTGATCGATGTTGTCAAATTGTATACAAATAATATTATTTTTTTTCCAATTTCAGAGAAAATCGGACATATCCAACATCAGCACAACGCCAAGACAACAACACCAAGTCACCACAATCACCACCATCTGCACGTCATCACCACATCGCGCATCACATGTCGCTTGTTGACCGCAATGTTGGGAATCACAGACTGGGAATCACAGACTGGGAATCACAGACTGGGAATCACAGACTGGGAATCACAGACTGGGAATCACAGACTGGGAATCACAGACTGGGAATCATCCGCTCAATTGAGCACGCGGTTGCCGCACTGCTGGTGCCTTCTCTATACCAGCTGTCATTTCTGACAGCTATTTCTCTGGTGGTTCGCACTATAACAACCAACAACTATATTTGTTGTGTGGTGCCTTCTCTATACTAGCTGTCATTTCTGCCAGCTATTTCTCTGATGGTTCTCACTAACAACCAACAACTATATTTGTTGTGTGCTGTCGAGACTGGGGTTCCGGCACCAGCCTTACATAGGTTGGTTGTATTTTTTTAGAATTGATTTTAAGACTTCGGGTATGAAGAGATCACACGTCTCGGTCTGAGCACAACTTCATTTTTATCTGAGTCGTTTTTCTCTTGCCAGCAGTCGTTTCACAGTTTAATTTCTAGCTCACTCTCAGTTGATCGTATATTGCCCTCACATGGCTATTATTCTTGGATGTGCTGTCAACCATCAACTATTTAAGTACTAATTACAAATTGTAATGTACGCTAAAACTTTGAAGTTATTAGGTAATTCGGAAAGTTTTAAGTATGTAAAGTGATAGAAATACACAAGAGGCAACGAAAGGCAAAAATATTAACAGGTACAGGAACTTGGGAACAAGAGAATGACCAAACAGATATGCAGCTAAAGTCAGGGCTTACACGCTTCCGGATTTTTCAGTCTATCAATAATCTACGTAAATGCCTAGAAATAATAAAAAATTTGTGCTCTGAGTTCCAAGTATAACGCTTCCCGTTACATATTCGCATCCATGAAAAGTTCTAAATACTTCTGTTGTGGCAGTGGAACGTATGAATATACCCATGTATCATGACTTCAGCTCTGCCGCCTTTGATCCTGTCTCACGGTCCCGCGATGCAAGTCCAACAACAGCACCACCGTACAAAGAGCCCCAGCAGCCATCATGGAGTGTGTAAAGCCATCATGGAGTGTGTAAATAATGAAGTTGCCATTGGTTTTTGATAGAGCGCAGGCATTGCGGCGACTCCTTCCGAGTGAGTGAGCTTAGCGGCCGCCATCAAGCGATGTATTCTTCCGCACTGCTGCGTCCTGCCGCCACGTCAACACGTCCTGCCGCCACGTCAACACGTCCTACCACCACGTCAACACGTCCTACCACCACGTCAACACGTCCTACCACCACGTCAACACGTCCTGCCACCACGTCAACACGTCCTACCAC
>NW_025934671.1:0-44390 GCF_000764305.2 Hyalella azteca | reverse complement strand
CCACGTCAACACGTCCTGCCGCCACGTCAACACGGCAACACGTCCTGCCGCCACGGCAACACGTCCTGCCGCCACGTCAACACGGCAACACGTCCTGCCACCACGTCAACACGTCCTGCCGCCACGTCAACACGTCCTGCCGCCACATCTACGCCACTTTGCTCATTTGTGGCAAAATATGAATCTCGGGCGATGCGAGCCTCCATGTGCAAGTCATGTTGTAATGCTGCAAGTCTCTAAGTTAAGGAAAATACGAAAATCGAAGTCACATGTCGCATTGCAGTTGCGCGTCTGTTAAAAACGGACGCAAGTCTCCAAGTTAAAGTCATATTTTCTTGTTATGATCGAATGTGGATCTCACTAGCACAGTCACAAAGCCATGACTTGACTGGAGCTGTCCGTCGTGTAGAGATTATTACAGGTTGATCAATATTTATCTCCCAAAATTTTTGAAATTTAAATAATTTCTACATTTTTTTAACGTAACACGACTTGCAAAACTTTATAGCAAATATTTATTCCCCATAAATGTTAATTTATCTATGGCTAAAATAGTAAATAAACGAATAGCAATTGTTGAGATAATTGATTAGAGGCAAATCTAGTGGATTTACCTGAATATAGAATGCGAAAGCATGATATTCGTATAGGCGCATAACCCTGCATACGTCTCCTGCTTATCATTGATACTAATAGCAGGCATGTTAAATAAATGTTTTTCATAATAATCCTCTTGTCCTTCAATCATTTACATGCATTTATATTATATTTATGTATTTATATTTATTTATTTACATATTACATGCATTTATGTTGATATTTATGTATTTATGTATATTTATTTACATATTACATGCATTTATGTTGATATTTATGTATTTATATATATTTATTTACATATTAGATGCATTTATAAAATTTTAACGTTGATTCTAAAAAATATCAGTGTTTGAAATTCTAAAGATAAATATAACGATGTCCCTTGATCGAGAGAATTATAGCAGTGATTGTCAAGCGTGATGTTATGCAGTGCACCGCACAGCAGTGACTGTCACTCGTTGTATTATGCAGTGAACTTCATTACAGTGCATGAGTTGTGCAGTGCATGTGGTTCGCTACACCATTCCTCATCACTTCATCAACGAAATTGACATTCGATGAAACCTTTCAAGCGAAACTTTTCATTTCCCGATGAAACCGCACACTTCATCATTTATCGAAACCCCAAAAGCTTTCACCCTCGGCTACTCAAATTAAGTACACTTGAACGTGCCAAAGTAAGAGTGTACAGTAACCCTCAGCTACTCAAATTAAGTACAACGTGCCAAGGTAAGAGTGTACAGTAATCCTCAGCTACTCAATTTAAGTACAATGTGCCAAAGTAAGAGTGTACAGTAACAATGATGATCGCGTATTGTGTATACAATCCTCGTCTCAAATCGTAAAGCTAACACTCGAACAAAGGAGATTATTTATGACTTTATAAGCCGGGGCCAGATTGCGGTGTGTGTGATGTGACCACACGCATCCCTCTCGTAGGGTGCGCACTCATGCGTGACGAGTGACGACAATAACGTGTGACAACTGCTTGTGATCACCGCATGACGTGCGTGTGATGTGCTGCATGTGACCATTTGCGTGGCATATAACACGTTACTTTGTTTGTGAAGGAATGCGTTTATACAGGAGAGAAAATGTGAACTTTAATGCAGTGGTTATAAATGAGAATCTTACCTTTGCATTCCATGAAATAACATAATGATTGGCCCCATTTTGATTCAAACTATGAAAAGAATTGCGATGAAATGTGATTAAAAAATATTTCACTTTAAATTTGTGTTTAACAAGCATAAACAAACAGCAACATTGTGCTGCAACAAACAAACAGCAACATTGTGCTGCACCAAACAAACAGCAACATTGNTCAACGAAATTGACATTCGATGAAACCTTTCAAGCGAAACTTTTCATTTCCCGATGAAACCGCACACTTCATCATTTATCGAAACCCCAAAAGCTTTCACCCTCGGCTACTCAAATTAAGTACACTTGAACGTGCCAAAGTAAGAGTGTACAGTAACCCTCAGCTACTCAAATTAAGTACAACGTGCCAAGGTAAGAGTGTACAGTAATCCTCAGCTACTCAATTTAAGTACAATGTGCCAAAGTAAGAGTGTACAGTAACCCTCAGCTACTCAAATTAAGTACAACGTGCCAAGGTAAGAGTGTACAGTAACCCTCAGCTACTCAATTTAAGTACAATGTGCCAAAGTAAGAGTGTACAGTAATCCTCGGCTACTCAAATTAAGCACAACGTCCCAAAGTAAGAGTGTACAGTAACCCTCGGCTACTCAAATTAAGTACAACGTGCCAAAGTAAGAGTGTACAGTAACAATGATGATCGCGTATTGTGTATACTAATGTATACACCGACTCGTAAACGTAATTAAGGTAGCTTAAGCGGATTCGGAACATCGCCATCGATATTCTAATGTCCTCTTTTCGAATGATCTCCGTAACCCTCTCTCTTATATGAAAAAAATTAATTTAGCCAGCCATTGCGGCCGCCTTGCGCAGTTGAATCTTTTACTGTAAAGCTCCACGAACGAAAACATCTATTTGATTGCTTGGATAACTTTTAAATAAATGGAAAATAAGAGTTAATTTTATATTTCTGCAAATGCGTTCGAATAACAAAAGGTTAGACGGCAGTGTTAAGCGTGTGTGAAAGTCTACGGACCATACAGCCAGCATTCAAATATGGAGCCGTGCACCTCGATATAATATTGCGGAACGAATTTTTTTTTGGTATTATCAATTACTAACACATTAACAATTAATGTAAAATGAGTATACTATTTCATTTTGAATACTCTTATAAGTTGTAAAGTAGTTTCTTTAGAATATATATTTATATTCAGCAGTTGCTAAAACTTCATTTAGGAACCTTTAAAATTGTTTACATGAGCAGCGAGCAGATTGCCAAGGATTCATTATTGGCAGCAAGATTGCCAAGGAAGCAGATTGCCCACCATTCATTATTGGCAGCAAGATTGGCAAGGATGTCAGACGTGGCGGGGAGGTTGGCAATTGTGTCCTGAGGTGGGGTGGGGGCGGGAAGGTTGGCAGGCCTGACGACTTTTCTTATCTGCGTCGCACATTTTTGCTGGCGTCTCCAGCAGCGCTTCTTACGAGCAATCTAGCGCAACACAAAAACAAAATTTCGGGTTTGGGCGGAGTTTTGCCCACACGCTGGGGAGCCGCAGGGATTTCATTGGAGCTCCTCAACGCAACCCCAGCGCATCCCCAGCGTCTCCGTCTGCTGAGTTTACCCAAACCAGCTCTAGTCTTGCGATGAAATAAAAATTATGAATTAATAATTATTAAAAATGTTATTTGACTAAATTCAAGACCTTCCAACTCCTGCCGAGTTTATCAGCTTAGATCACTCAAATTAACCATTAATACTTCAACAGAATTGATGAAATTTTACACTAAATTAAATGGAGTTGAAATAAGTACAACACGCAGTGCTATAGTTAGCATTATTAGTATTATTTATCAACATATCACGCAGCCTAGAATGTACGTAAAGATTTGCGATGAGTTAACCCTCGCGACGCTTAGCAAAAACATCAATTCAATCGCACATTCATATGTCTTCATAGCATATAAAGAATTGGCATCAAAAAGAAAACCATCGAGAGCTCGAGTTTAAATTTGATTTCTTTTTAAAAGAAAACAGGTAAAGAGCTCGCATTAAAAAAACATTCAGAACTCGAGTTTAAATGTGAGTTCTATTAAAAAGAAAACCAGTAAAGAACTCGCATTAAAAAGAAAACCATTGAGAACTCGAATTTAAAAGCGAATTCTTTTAAAAAGGAAACCAATAAAGTGCACGCATTAAAAAGAAAACCATTGTGAATTCGAGTTTAGATGCAAGTTAAAAAAACGGTAATGAACACGCATTAAAAAAAATCATTGAAAGATCGAGTTTAAAAGCGATTTCTTTTAAAAATAAGACATGTAAAAAACTCGCTTTAAAAAGAAAACCATTAAAGAACTCGCATTAAAAATAAAACCAGTAAAGAACTCGCATTAAAAAGAAAACCAGTAAAGAACTCGCATTAAAAAGAAAACCAGTAAAGAACTCGCATTGAAAAGAAAACCAGTAAAGAACTCGCATTAAAAAGAAAACCATTGAGAACTCGAATTTAGAAGCGAGTTCTTTTAAAAAGAAAACCATTAAAGAACTCGCATTAAAAAGAAAAACAGTAAAGAACTCGCATTAAAAAGAAAACCATTAAAGAACTCGCTTTAAGAAGAAAACCACTGAAAACTCGAGTATAGATGCGAGTTCTTTTAAAAATAAAAACGGTAAAGAACTCGCATTAAAAGGAAAATCATCACGAGCGCCAGCAGAAGTTGCGGCACAAGTCGCACGGTGGCTGCCCGACGCTGTTAAGCCGCGCGGTCCCTGCGGGCACGCAGGTTTTTATCAGGTCCGCCAGCAACGGAGACGTGCGCTCACTTTTTCTTCATCGTCGCGCCCTGGCAAGAAAGAAGCGACGGTCGCTGCAGCATTGAAAAGCGCACGCCTTACAGCGTCCAAATGAATACTATTTTTTTCGGGTTGACTGTATTTATTAGGCATGTTTTATTACAAATGAAGAAGTTAGGAGTAGAGAAAACGCGAACTAAAGCAAAAGAAAATCAATAAATGAGGAAGAAATGAAAAAAACTTTGAATTTCGTGGATCACCGAAGAAAGACGGCACTTGAATTCCGAGGAGTGAGGGTTGCGTATAAGGAGGAGCGAGGTGGGAGCGGGAGAGGGGACAGACCGAGAGCTCAAGTCGAGGTGCGATAAAGAGTTTCTCGTTCATCTTTTTAATCGCCTTCTTTGAGGGATCGAGCAAGAGTGCGTCTTGTTCGTTTCTTTTCTGGAGAGACTTGGCAGGAGCTGGTCCTGGAGAGAACTCTGGGACGCTTTAATTTCCACGTGACATCACCGCTCCTTGACGAGTATCATCGAACTTTGTTACTATTTTTTACGTACAGGATGATATGAGTGTTTCGGGTTGACTGTAATTTTTAGGCAAGTTTTATTACAAATGAAGAAGTTAGGAGTAGAGAAAACGCGAACTAGAATTTTTCATGACATCAAATAGTTTTTATTGTAATGCGTTAATATTTTTCAATTATTTTTTATATGCACTATTTTAATAAAATGTCACAGCAGATTCGTTGAGAGATCTCAAATGTACTCTTGATTCCCAGAAAACTACCCTCACAGGAAGCCCACAATTAATAAGTGGCTAAAAGGAATATTCAAGAAATACCCGCAGAATCAATTTAAATTTAAGAGTTACTGCGATACATCATAACATAACATAACATAACATAACATAACATAACATAACATAACACAGTGATGTCGGCGCTAAAGAGTAGGCCTGATGTGGCCTGTCGCCGATTCATGTACTTTTCGTGACTTGTTCACAGAAGATCTAAAATCGTGTCCTTTAACCTGATTTTTAATCAGTTCCGAGGTTTTTATTGGGAATAACTTTATCAACTTTTCCTCATGAGGTTTTTATTGGAAGATATATTAATCGACTAGTGTATTTGTTACGAATATCTTGCCAAATTTCTGCAGTGTTAGTGGGCAGAACTGATTAACACGCAGAGCCCTGCAATCAATATGCTCTAAAGCAGCGAAGCTTGGATGCGCAAAGCGAAAGTTCATGCCTGCTGAGAGTTGTATGAAGAACCTACGTGGCATATGGCCTCATGCATCGATCATGACCACGGCAAGTTCCATGGGAAGTGTACCTACGTAGGCGCTTGCCGCTTGTACAATGTACATCCTTCAATTAAAAAGGAAGCTTACGTACGCACACGCTTGTACAATGTACATCCTTCAATTAAAAAGGAAGCTTACGTACGCACACGCTTGTACAATGTACATCCTTCAATTAAAAGAACTGCAATAGCCCTGGTCTGGAAGTGGAAGCTGGGAGGGGGGTGCTTCATCACTTGTTATTAACGATTCAAGTGCTGTTCATTTTTATGAAGTTCCTTGCAACAGAGAAGTTTTAAAATTCATTGCAATGATTGCGTTAAGTGCAACTTCAATCTTTTCGGTGCAGTAGGTTTTCAGTTTTCAACACATAAATTTTCAACAACTGAATTTGTAATTTTACTGTATTTTTCATGCTCTTAACATAAGTCACAGACGAAGTCGTTTAATTATTCATGAGTTTATGGAGAATCTGTGATAAAACACCTGCTCGAGGAATTAGTGCCAACTGACTCATGCTCACGAATAAAGATTGTCGTCATTTAACCCTCTACCGCCTGACACGAGTAACAGGTGCAATATTGTCACATGCCTACTTCCCGCAAAGGCTATGTTCTAGTGAGCGCAAAATGACTTGCACTGATGGTTGCCGCCACGTACGAAAACTTTAAAATGTTCTCTGTTGCGTAAAAACGTCTTTGGGTTGCTAAACTCAATAGTTTACGTATGATTTAAGTTGAAAGTTATGTCTTCTGAGTGCCTTGTGGTGCAGGCGTATTGTACCGGACCAAATATTCTTCGAAATTGAGGGCGAACTCGTCAGCGAACTCAAACGCAAAACGTAACTGGACAGCTCATAAGTCCCTCAATTCTGAACGGATCAGCCTGAAATTCACAAGATAACTAATTACTGAAATACGCCGCGAGAGAAATTATTACATATTTTTACGTCATATAGTTTTCAATTAAAATAAAAAAAACGTAGCTATTGCACAACCGAACAGCTCACGACTCTTATATTTGAACGGACCTTCACAAGGTTCCAAAAATATTTAATTACCGGCATAACATCGCAGTTGGAATCTTCGCGAATTTTAACGTTGCTTTATTATCGGTTAAACGAAATTATAAAAAAATTAGGTTAGGTTTGGTCATGTTAATTAAGATACGGTTAACATAGGTTAGGTCAGGCGATTTCTATCACTTCATGCGCTGATCTAACCTAACAATAATCTATCCTAGCCTTATTTATATTACCTAACCTAATTTTTCGAAAGTTTCGCTTCAATTGAAAACGAATGAACGTAAAAAATGGCGACAATTCCTACCACGGTGTCTTGCTGCTAATAATGTTTTAAATTTCATGTAGAATTGAGAGAGTCGAGCTGTTTGGTTGCGCAATAGTTCAGTTTTTTCTTTTTAATCGAAAACGTAAAAACTGATAATTCCTCCGTCCGCGGCGCATTGATAATATTAGTTGAATTGATAATAATTAGTTGCTGAATTTTTTGAAAATTTGTTCGGAATTGAGGAGCTTGCGAGCGGTTCAGTTGCGTTTGAGTCCGCTGACGAGTTAGCGCTCGAGTTCGAAGAAGTGTCGATCCCAAGCAGCATGTTACGGCTCAACTGGTCTCTGTTGTTACAGCTCAACTGGTCTCTGTTGCTACGGCTCAACTGGTCTCTGTTGTTACAGCTCAACTGGTCTCTGTTGCTACGGCTCAACTGGTCTCTGTTGTTACAGCTCAACTGGTCTCTGTTGTTACAGCTCAACTGGTCTGTTGTTACGGCTCAACTGGTCTGTTGTTACGGCTCAACTGGTCTCTGTTGCTACGGCTCAACTGGTCTGTTGCTACGGCTCAACTGGTCTGTTGTTACGGCTCAACTGGTTTCGCAGCCTTATGATAACCTGGGAGCCCTGTTTCTGGATTCTGATGAAATACCTAGAATATTTTGCACACAGAAATAAGTCTTTATGGAGAGTGGTCATTAAATTCACTCCTCGCCATTGGAACCACGCAGGAGTAAGAATAAGACAATTTAATGAACCATGAGTGAAATGCCTAGCACCATATCGAACCCGGTGGAAGTCGAGTAGCTATTTCAAACTTTCGTCAGTCATGAAAAGATCCGGCCAAATGACACGATTTTAGATCTTCTGTGGCACGAAAAGGAAAAGAATCGGCGACAGGCCACATCAGGCCTACACTGCAGCGCCGAGATCACTATGTTATGTTATGAGGATGGCCTAGCTGCCGCCCATCCATGACTCGTTTATTAATGTGAATCCTTATTTTTTTGGTCACTCTCTTCCCATTTTGAACTCACAGCTCTTCTTGGAATTAGCCTCAATTGAAGTCTGTATATCCGCAAATGCAATAAAAGCACTTGGAATTTTTACGCAACTTCTTGTCGATGTGATGTTCTGCACACGGTCTACGCCAGGGACTCCATTGAATATAGAAATTTCACCGCTCGAAAGCCTGTCGCCTCAACTACATAAATTCATCATCCGCGCATAATGTTGTGAAAACCAAAATATATCAGGTTATTCATCTATCAACACTAATTGTTGAAGTTACGTTTACGTTACATTATTATTGTTTCGCAATAGAGTGATCGCACGCCGAGTAATTAAAAAACGCAGTCCAACAAAAGCGACTTCTAAATAATCTATGAAAGACTTTCATAATTCAGAACAAAGAGTTACGCAAGAGCCGCTATGTGATATCATGCACCAAGAACTTAGGATTTAGAGCGGTACCATGGAACCAATACTGAAGAGCTGTGCCATGGAACCAATACTGAAGAGCTTCTCTGTTGTTCCGGCTCAACTGGTTTTGCAGCCTTGGGATAACCTGGGTGCTTTGTTTCTGGCTTCTGATGAAATATATAGAATATTTTTCACACAGAAAAGTCTTTATGGAGAGTGATCATTAAATTCACTCCTCGCTATTGGCACCGCGCAGGAGTAAAAATTAGACAATTTAATGAACCATGAGGATGACCTAGCTGCAGCCCATTCATGACTCAATTATTAGGATGAACACACATTTTTTGGTCATTCTCTTCCCATTTTGAACCCACAGCTCTTCTTAGAATTAGCCTCAATTGAAGTCTATATATCCGCAAATGCCATAAAAGCACATGGAATTTTTACGCAACTTCTTGTAGTAGTGATGTTCTTCGCATGATCTACGCCAGGGACTCCATTGAAAAAGAAAGTTGACCGCCTGAAAGCCTGTGTTGTTACACTACCCAACTACATAAATTCTTCATCCGCGCATAATGTTATCAGAACAAAAATATATCAGAAGGTTATTTATCTATCAACACTAACTTTTGAAGTTATGTACACGTTAAATGTTTACATTATTATTATATATCGCTAGAATGTACACCAAGTAATTTGAAAATGCAGTCCAACAATAGCGACTTCTGAATAATTTATTAAAGTATTTCAGAATTCAGAAGAAAGAGTTACGCAAGAACTGAGATGGTTTCTAGGTTTAGCGTAGAGCGGTACCATGAAACCAATACTGAAGAGCGGTGACATCAAGGCGAGCACTAAGGGGTTCGCACATAGGGAATTAAAACGCTCACGAAGAACTAAACCTTTATTTATAAGAAACATTCCTGGCCTTTGGGTGAGTGTATAAAATTAAGCTAAGTAGTCACTTCCGACGAAATTAGGAGAAAACGTTACGAAAAGATAATATGTCACACTATGAAGGAATATAAAAAAGCCCATTTGACGATAGAAGCCATACAGTAATGGCCAAATGATGCCCAAGTCCAATTTTAAAATTACGAATTAAACGCTACAGATTTTATCTAAAAAAAAAAATGCACTGAAAAAATTTCCATCGGAAATTCGATTTATTGACTAAATACTATGCTAAAAACTTGAAGAATGTTTATGCAGTGAACTTTCTATAGAAACAGCTACTGCGTCTTGCAATCTTCGTCCGAAGGATTGTGGATACTTTTCTTGGGTAAAAAATATTTGTCACTGCCCTTTTCCTCGTCCCTTGATCGGCCTAGAGGAAGAGGAGCCAAGCGGGATGAGGAGTTGTAAACTGCGGATGGACCGGTGCCGAGAGAGCCCGGACCAAATCTCGAAGAGGAGTAAGCTGGGCGCTGGCTAGATTCTGACTCGAGGCCTTTGGGAAGCGTTGTAGCAAATGCTTGGCTGTAGCCTCCACTTGGTCGGGCGGCGTCAACGAAAGGAACCCCTTTGATGACGGCGGCGCTCATGGTCATGGGTGTCTCATGTGAGGGCGAGGTCTGGCGAGAAGTTTTGTCTGCCGAGCGGCCAGACACGGTACAGCCAGAGGGCTTCAAGCTGCTCGACATTCTTGGAGACGCGAGCGTAAACTCGGGAGGAATGTTCTCAGCCGCCTGGAGTAAAAAGTGCGATGCCATTAGTTATGCAGGGAAAAGATACGAGGGAAATAACAATTTAAATAAGCGCCTGGAGTAAAAAGTGTGATATCATTAGTTATACAGGGAAAAGATATGAGGGAAATAACAATTTAACATATCATTGCACTGGAGCAAGTTTATTGTCTGAATCAAGTATTGAATTTATGAGCAACTAACCTTTGTGTTATCAGTTAGAAACTCTTCCTTGCGAGGAGCATCGCCCCTGTAGTTGTTGAACTCCTTCAGAACGTCCCTAGGTTCGTTGGCAGTCTGGTACTTCGAGGATGTATTTTTGAGGCTTGCAACGTCGTCTTTGAGCTTCGCCACGGCTTTTTGGTGCATGAGTGAGGAAGTCTTCCACTGCTGAGCTTTGGTCTTGTAGTGTTCGAGTTGCAGAGATAGAGACTTGACTTCTTTCTCGAGCGATTTCTTGGCTTTATCCATCTGGTAAATGTCCCGCCTTAGGTCCAGGACCTGTGACGACTGCAAACAAAATTTAACTGTCAAAATTTTCATTCTTGACAGTGTCTTCGGCAGATAATATATCGGGAAAGAAACCTAGACAAGTAAACATGTGAGCCAAAATTATCTTTAAAGTATCATACCAGTTTGCAAGAAAAAAAGTCTACGTCTTATTTCACAGCCGCGCCACCGCCGCATGCATAGTAAATCGAAGTTAGATTCGTGACTGTGGAGAGATGAACAGGCCTGGGGAGGGCTTCAACCAGCCGAAAAGTACGTTCAAGTATTGGTTGAACTTGCTATCTAGGTCATTTTAACGATATAATTTTGTAGTTAAAAAATTAGATTTAAATATCCGCAATAAATTACAAATTCTATTAATCGATCAGACTTATTTAAATGAGTGGTAATATTTTCTTGCCCAACTGTGTAGTTGTGCGGAGAGAACGATTGCAGAAAGCGTCGAGAGAAGTACCATTTGCTTATCAATGTCAGGCTGTTTTGTCCCTGCTTTGTGGCCATGAGTGTCAGGTCAACGTCTGCTTTTTATTTCAATTTCATGAACGTCTCAGAGTCACAAATTTTCAGAACCAGAAACTTACGTTCGAGATTTGTTGGGAAGACTCAAATTGAGAGATTTTCCCGTAAGGATATAACTCGGATTTGCAGCAATCATCTTGATGAACAACTTTTTCTCAAAAACATGTAAAGTTTTTATGCAATAAATGATATTTCAATTGGCACAGTTAGTTGAAAGAAACTCAGAAGCTACAGAGTATAGGGCTATTCATACCGTGCAACCTCTCAACAACATCAAGACAGCTTACGAATCTAGCCCGCTGTAGAGATTACCAGTCAGGAACGATTTCTAGATTTGAACTATTATTATTTTGATATCCTAGTTCGCTCACCAGGACCATGTGACTGCCACCGTCATAGCAGAAGTCAGGGCTGTTCTTAACTGGTGCCACGACCTTGCCCCCGTCTACTGGGGGAGTCCCTACGGACGCTTTCTTGTTGCTGGCAGAAGGCTGCAGTTGACACACCGTGTCGTTCAGCGGCGTGGCGTTCTGCAGCCGCCGGAGCTCCTCGAGGTAGCGAGATGCCTGGGGATGAATTCATTATTAGAATAGAATTGTTGGCACTGAAGAAATAGGCCTGTCATAACGTCTCCGAGATCCAGTCAAAGTATCAGTCCCAGTTAGTAATTTACGTTCGAGATTTGTTGGCCCTGCAGCCTAAGAGGCCCATGGCCTTTTAGCTTCAAATAACAGGATATTTTTCCCCAAGGAGGCAAGAGCTTCAGAAAAATTTATTACAGCATAATTTAAACATGCAGTAACGTGAATATTTACTGATGCATAAACTTTTCATGATTACATAGGTATGTTCTGGAGGAAATGGGGTTTTAGAGCCATGTCCACCTTGTTCTCGGCGTACTCGAGTTATGCTCACATTGTTCTCTGCATACTTAAGTTATGCTCAACTTGTTTTCGGCGTAATTGAGTTATGCTCACCTTGTTCTCGGCATAATTGAGTTATGCTCACCTTGTTCTCTGCATACTTGAGTTATGCTCACCTTGTTCTCTGCATACTTGAGTTATGCTCACCTTGTTCTCGGCATACTTGAGTTATGCTCACCTTGTTCTCGGCATACTTGAGTTATGCTCACCTTGTTCTCGGCATACTTGAGTTATGCTCACCTTGTTCTCGGCATACTTGAGGCTGTCTCTTATACACATCTAGATGTGTATAAGAGACAGGTTATGCTCACCTTGTTCTCGGCGTATACTTTAGTTATGCTCACCTTGTTCTCGGCGTACTTGAGTTATGCTCACCTTGTTCTCGGCGTACTTGAGCTTCTCCCTAAGCTCGCTGATCTCCTCCTCGGCGAGGGACAGCGACTCGAACTGCGCCACCTGCGCCTTGCGGGCTGCCCGCTGAGACGAGCTGCTCAGGCTCCCCACTGGCCACAATATTAAATAATTAAATAAACACAATAAAATAATTACAGAATAATTAAACACAATATTAAATAAATAAACACAATAAAATATATTTACAAAATAATTAAACGCAATATTAAATAATTACAAAATCGCAGAAAAAATTTCTCCATGACCCGTGTACAGATGACAGTAACAACTAAGTAAACAAGCTCATTTTACAAACGTTATGGCTATTTTGAATAATAGCGATGATAAATCTGTTCGGAATTATGATGGTTGAATTAATTTTTAGAAAGGGTAATCATTTTCCATGTACGAACACAAGAAAATGTCAGGGCATTGCATTGAGACATGAGTCACCACTCACAGCTGTCAGGAGTAGGACGAGCCTTTGCAGCTCTCAGGGCCTCCACTTCTTCTTCCAGTCTGCACACAAACGTACGTTTAGTAATGGAGTGCACAACTAAACAAGTTTAAACTAGTTAACGTTTAACTAAGTTATGAGACAGTTGTTATGAGTTGAGACTAAGATAGTATGAGCTGAGACTAAGTTATGAGTTGATAACATTCAACTGTTATCAATGCTACTAGTTTTTAAAGGTCTAGTAGCGAGTGTTATCGTCAGCAGTTGATTGAGTCAAATAGAGAAAACGACGAATCAACCAAAGTGGGAATAAATACTCGTATCGAGCTAGCAAAAAAACGCCGTTGAGTGAGTCATAGAATGCCCATTTGGAGTTGAAAATATCTTACTCATAAAAATATTTTCTAATCAGCATCGAGCGGTCTAAACGTCTCGCGATCATAGCATTTGAAAACTCACTTCTTCACATTGGCCCGCAGTTCGCTGCAGTCGGTCTGTAGAAGACTGAGCTGTTCTTCAAGAGTCACAGCCCGAGCACTGAGACGCTCGCACTCCTCAGACTTTGATTTGTTCTCGGAACTAAGCTGCTGAACCTGCGACTTTAAGGTCTTCTCATCAGCTTTATAGTATCCGATCTGGCGTTCGTAATACTGAGCAGCTTCTTCAAGCTCCTGACACTCGCTTTCTTTGGCTTCAAGTCGCTGCCGGTACGATTTTAACTCTTCACTCTCTGCAACGTCATTTTTTCTTTCAGGTCCACCTTGGTTCTGCGCAGCAGTTCTGAGACAAACACAATTTTTGGTCACAAAATTACATTGGAAAACATAACCTGAAATTTCGAAAGTTAACTTGAAATATTTTCATACCACTTGGGACGGGTTATTGTGTAACAAACCCAAGATATTTAAACGGAATATTAAATATTATTCCATAATCACAGTACAATCGTTTAATTCATGAAGACAACTGAATTTTATGCATATACTCACCCAGAAATTATATTTGAAGAGTCCTTGATTACATCGGTTCGTTGAAGACGTTGTATTTGTTGTTGCATCAGCGCCACAGTTTCGCCGAGTGACTTGTTTTCCATCACGAGTTGCGATTTAGAGAGCTCGAGTGCCGCGGCCTCCTTCTTGTAACGCCGCACGAGGTCCTCCGCCTCCTCGTTCAGCTTCCTGCATCTGCCTTCCTTGGCTTGAAGTTGTTCCTTCAGGTCGGCCACCTGTCGCTCGAGATCAGCAAGCTGTTTCTCATAAGACTGGATTTGTAGATTACAATCCAATGATCCATTTTCATTCTGGTGACAGCGGATGAGGGCTTCCAAATAGGATTTTCTCGTTTCTTGAGGTAATAATGTATATAGTTCTGAGGGAACTCTAAGAGAGGTTACCAATTTAGAATACTTGGCTTCCAATTCTTGCACTGACGACTGCAAAGAGGCTCTCTGTCCATCACCTTCTCTTATTCGGCGTGAGAGTTCAGCAATGGTTATTTCTTTTTCCTTAATGACCTTTTCCAGCGAAAGCTGCATCTCACAGTAGCTTTTAGCATACTTGTCATAATCTAGCGACAGCGCCAGATATTGCTGTTCCTTCTCAGAGAGCTTTTGCCTCATATGAATCAGTTCCTGACTGTGATGTTTTTCACGGCCTTGCTCGATAGTCAAGCTGCTGATCTTATCTTCACACAGCGAATGGACCTTCACAAGCGAATTGAACTGCTGCTCTTTTTCACTGATGACCTTCTGACAAGCACTGAGCTCACGAACAATGTTTTGGTACTTCGTTTCTTGCTCGATTACTTTGCACTCATACGAGGAATTGGAATTAATCAGAGCGCAAAGTTTGGCGTCCTTTTCTGTGTTTCTTGATAACAACTCGCAATTTTCCGCTTGCAAAGATAATAATTTCTGCTCCTTCTCAGAAATTTCCTGCTCATGTTTCTCGACTATTTGAGAAAGACGGCATACGTCTTCAGTCAAGTTTTCATTCTTGGACTCTAGTTCTGCTTCAAGTTTTGATGCTAAGTTCAAGCGCTCCTGCAAATACGATGACTTTTCCTTTTCCCGCTTTAATTCATCATTATGAGCGTCTTGGGCATCTTGCCTCGCTGAGGCTTCCGCCTTGAGGGCCTCAATTAGAGCCAGAGCATCTTCATAATTACTCTGAACTTCAGAGAGAAGAGCAGAACAATCGCGCAGCCGAGATACCTCATCCGTGAGTTCAGCTATGTTTCTCTTACGTTTATCATTGTCCTGGCTTAGCTCAAGCATGCTTTTCCTCAAGCTAGCCAATTCTTCATTGAGCTCTGACACTTTTTTCTCTTCATCCATAAGCTGAAGGGAAAGGTTTTCTACGTGATTTTCTTTCAGTTTGATCTCTTGCTCTAATTCAGAAGCAGATTCTTCGAGCTGCTTCAATTGCTTTATTTTAGAGTCGAGCTGATGTCTGAGTTGCACCTCGATCTCTTCACCCAAGCGTTCCTTCTCCCGCAGCGCGTCTTCTTTCTCCTCTTCCTTGCGCTGGACCAAGGCAAGCACTTTACTAAGCTCTTCCTGATGTTCGTTGCGAAGAGCCTTCATGTCTTCATTTTTCCGATCGATAATTTGACGCAAATTTTCCACATCAGTGCTTTTTCTGCGAGATTCTTCGTGAGTGGAGAGGAATTTTTTAACGACATACTCGATGGCATCTTCCATTCTGAAGACTTCTGATGAGTCGGCTGCGTCCAGGAGACGGAGGTCTGGCAAGGGCATTTCAGAGTCTACGGCAGACGCTAGAGTTAATTTTTGTGAACAACTTGCACAGAGGGAAACGAGAGCTGCATGGGCCGTCCGACAATCTGCCAGGTCCTTCTTCACAGCCGCCAGCTGACTGGAAAGGCTTTGTAAATTTTCGTTCTTGACAGAAAGCTCAGCCAACAAATGCTCTTCAGTTGAACATTTTGACGCTTCAAGCTCCAACGCGAGAGCTTTCTTCTGGAAAAGCTCTTCTTTTACTTCTTCAAACTTAATTTTTTCCGTTTTCAAATTCTGTTCCAACTCCTTGACTATGTTGCTATGTTCTTGAACCATTACTTCTACTTTATCTGTAAGTTCGGCAATAATTAATTTCTGATTCTCTATTGTCGAGCTCTTGTCTGCACACTCAGACTGAAGTGCATCACAGCGTTTAGTAAAATTCGTCATCTCGTTTTCCATCTTGGTATCGTTTGCAGATAAACTTGAAACTCTGTTCTGTAGTTCTTCTAATTTTTTCATGGCATCTTCATGCAGAGTCGATACACGAGATAGCTCTGAATTTTTATCATCCAAGTCTCTTTGAAGGCAAGATATTTCCGACTTCAGGCGCTCGCAGTCTTGGCAGGGGCGAACGGTGCACTCCGGCTCGAGATTATCACTCGTCATTAAGTCGGAACTCATCTTCACACATGGAGTGAGATTAATAGTGCCAGGTGAGCTCGGCAGCGGCTTTGGAGAGGCCATTTCAATCTCGCCCTTTTCCAAATGGATTTCGGACACAATGGTTTCGCATGGATCAGTAGAAATTTCCTGTTTGGATAAACTCTCATTGACGTTCACAATCAACTCGTCTTTCATTGAATCTTTCAATGAGTCACCGATGGGCAAGTTATTTGTCAAATATTTGTCATCGGCATTCTCAACCATAACCACGGTAGCCGCAGGTTCTGTCTTAAATTCAGTGACTTCGCGATCAACTGACGTGTCGACATTTTTGACCGGAGTAATTGAAGTGATGCTTTTGGACGTTTGCACTATAGATGTTTCGAAGGTCTCTCTAGTGGCCTCAAAATCTAATTTGGAATCAGTCCCAGACCCGGGGGGAATCCCGGCATCAATATGAACCTCTTCTTTCTTGAGGTTACTAAGAGCATTTCTTAGCACGTCGATTTCAGCAATAAGGCCATCTCTCTGTTCCTCCAGGTCGGCGACGCGCCACCTGAGGCAATGCATTTCTTCCACCTCGAGGTTGGCCTCAGCAAGTTTTTGCTTCAGGTCATCAATCGTAGGACCATCCACTTGCACTGTACATTTTACAGTGTCATGTAAGGTGGAAGGTTTAACCGCTGTATCTTCATCTGAATCACTACGCTGCTCTTTGACGTCTTCGTGCATTTCTGCGTTTAACTGAAGTTTTGTATCGGAAGCAGTTTTAGTTTGCAGGTTCAAGTCCTCAAGTTGTTTCTCAAGAAGCTCGATACGCTGCCTCTGTTGTTTCAGGAGCTGTTCTTTTTCTCCAATAGTATCCATTTTCTGGTCAAGACTGCAGGTCACGTCATCGAGATCAGCGAGAAGATCGGCAACGCGACGAGTCAAATTATCTTTCTGCCGAAGAAGCTCGGCGTGAACTTCTGGGTCGATGGTGACTCTAGCCGAGCCCATATTCTCAATGGTTCCATCACTTCCAGCAACTGCCTGGCGAGGAGCTCCTAGTTCTTTAGGAGAATCTAGGACGGGCAATGCTGAGTTGGTAGTTTCGACAGTTTCCTCAATTGTATCCAAGACAGAATATTCATGGAATCGTCGAGATCTCGACATGTGAGGTGAAGCATCACATTCTTCATCAGGCAAGGAAGGAGTACAAGTCTCATTCAAACTTGTAGTGCAGTTTACAGCAGACGCCATACGCATTTCCTCTTCTAAAGAAAGCGCGCCATCAGCAGAGGCTGCTCCCATCAAAGAAGCATGTTGGTGGAAGGTTATTCCCATCGTCATATCACAGTCACTGTAGTCCAAGACATCAGAATCATGTCCGGCAATGGTCTTGTCTTCCACGCTTGTCACTTCATGTACAGCTTGTGCCTCGTGTTCTACATTACAGGGGCTGGAAATATCTAAATCACGCCCATCAAGTTCTTGAGACTCTACGGATGAATGTACAGCACGACTGACCTCAGAGGGGAAACTTTTAACTACTGTAACAAGATCGTCATCTTGAACATCGTCAAATGCATTTACAGAAACTGGAACTTCAGTACGAGATAAACTCTCAACAGTTCTTCCGTCCACTGTAGCAGAAGACTCCATCACAGGCTCATTCTTGGATACTGCCGCTTGTTGCAGGCACGCACATAATGAAGCATGGGCGAGATAATCAGCCCTGAAGTCCTCGAGGAGCTGCCACGTGCGCGACTCTACTTCAGCCTCAACACAGATCTGTTGAACAATAAAATGCAGTGAACAAATTAGCCGTCATGCCATACTTGTCTGGAGCAGGGAAAGCAGATCTTATAAGCATATAAAACTAAACAGTAGAGTTGAATAAAGAAACGAATTAACACAATTCAACGTATTTCATTGATGTTGTTAAGCATTTTAAAAATAAAGCAAGCGATATAATTTATAACCTAAAATTCATCAACTCTACAACTCGGACCATCAAATATTAGCTTGATACATTAGTCACTGGAGCAGCAGACGACGTACCAAGCAATAAGGCAGCAGGGCGGCAGACTCTGCAGCGCCGGCGTCAGGGCAGGAGGCGGCCAGCAGGGCGTCCTGCAGCGCCAGCAGCTGCTCCCTGATGCCGTCCAGCTGATCAATGGTCAGCTCCTCCGGCACCACCTCCGGCCTGCGTAACGTAAACATTACCGTCAAGTGAAGTGACTTCGCCTACCGGGGGTGACTTCGACCACCACTACCACAAAAACAAATGGCAGCAAAACTAAATAATAAACGATGGCCAAGTCACCCCGGAGGCCAAAGTCACTCCATTCACTTTAGCCAACATTTATTTTGTTTTGCTGCCATTTGTTTCTGTTGTAGGTGTGGCCGAAGTCACCCAACTTGACGGTACGTGGAGATTAGCAAGTTAAAAACGTGAGCAATTTTACTCACCAGAGGAAGAAAAGTTTTATTTCTCACATTTAATAGAAGTATAATGATCAAAATTATTGAAGACTGAAAACGTGGTAAGAAATTCCAGAGTGAAATCTTCAAGCGTCTTGTACTAAAGATAACAAGTAATGAATCCTATCAAGCCAGCGCAAAACCGTTTTAATTATGAAAATATATTCATCGATAATGCACTGTGTTGGACTCCACGGTCTCACCTCATTCTTACTAGATGGGGCGGACGACACTCTCCTCATGAGGCGGAAGCTTCTCTTACTGGAGGAGCTCAGGATGCGTTGCTTATCAGAAAGATCCTCAAGTTCCTGTAGCAATTGCTCCCTTTGATCTTTGAGCTCTTCAAGATCCTGAGATAGTAATAGTGTCTCCCGCTCTTTTTGACTGAATTCCAGCCGAACAGATTCCAAACTTTCCTGTATATGTTTCAATTCTTGACTGCAGAGTTCAAAACTGGTCTTCTGGTCAATACATTCTTGTCGAAGTTTCTCCATGCTCTCTTTCTCCAGTTCAAATTCGTGCTTCAGAACTCTGAATCTTTCAAGTTGGTCCTCGAGTTCTTTCTTCTGCTCATCGAACGCTGCTTGTTCATGACGCAACTCGTCTTCATGCTGACTCAGCTTCTGTTGCAGTGCAAAGATTTCTTGAGTCTTGGCGATTAATGCATTCTTATTCCTTTCTAAATCTTCCAATTGATTCTGAATATCAACTGTAAATAATTCATCATTCACTCTTTCGTTTCTCGCCTCAGTTTTGGAGGTATGAAGATCGCCCTTCATTAGGTCGCTATTTTCATCGTTTGCTTCAACATTCAATGGCCCTGCTTCATTTCCCTCCTTATCTTCGACATGTACGAGGGTTTCTTGGTCAATCATGGGTATTTTAGAAGCATCATCCTCAAGTACTGAACATTTCGACACATCAGGCATAATTTCTTGCGATTTATTGGCATTTTCTTCTGGCAGGTCATCGCTTGCGTCAAATTTGGCCCCGAGTTTGCTCACCGCAGGTTGTGCGGATGGCAACTCACCAGCTTCCTCACATAGAATAGATGAGCTTCCCTCAGAACCGTGTTCTTCAAGCTTCTCAATTGTCTCAGAAATATTAGCAGCAGAATTAGCACCGCATGCAACAATAATGTCAACAGAAGGCACATTCTCAGGGCGCTCGTTTACAAGATTCGCCACCAACACACTGGATGTTTCTGCTTCAGATACCTTCTCGTTTGATTTCATTTCAGGATTTTGTTCTTCCTGAGTCCCAGCAGGCAGGCCGTAACTCAATGGATTATCCTTCATCAGTTGCAATTCTTGGAGCATCAGTTCGCGATTCTCACACGCTTCTTGTGCAGCCTGCCGACATTCTTCAGCACGCAACTTCAGCTCAGCAATTTGAGCCAGCAATCTCACCTCGCTGTCATTTTTAGCTTCCAGTGCGGCACGCAACTCAGACAAAGCTGCTAGCTGATCAGCCGCTGCTGCTTCCTTTACTAACTGAAGCTCAAGAGTTCGTTCGAGATCAGCACAGCGCGTCTGGAGAGCTTCAACCTTGGCGTCCACTTCGCTATCCGGCGATTCTACAGGCGCGGCTGTAGCTTCCCTGCACTCCAGCTGGAAATAATTATAATAATAATCATTAGAAATCATTATTTCCATCTTCAGCTGGAAATAACTAACATAATAAAATCATTGTCACGACAGAATAATCAAAACGTGATATATGATATAGGATAATCACGACGTGTTAATCAAAAAGCTACAGTTCAGACAATTTGCTAAAACCTCAAACCGAAAAACTCAAAGATGTGCAGAGTCCAACACTGAAGCTGGTCAAGGACGTAATCTGTACCTATCATTAAACGTACAAGAAATGAGCGTAAATTTACCTCCGATTGCAGGGAAGTTCATGACTTTATTGCAAGTTTCATGAGTAAAGGAAGTATTTGAGCAATACGATTAGTAACATTGAAGAGAGAACCTCAGCCAACACACCTGCGAGGGATGCAGATCTCTGTCAGCCAGGGCAGCTTCAGGAGCCGCTGACGACGCTTCTGTCTCCTCCACTCTGCAAAATAATTCCAAACTGAACACTGTAACATTGTTATCACTGTAACATTATACATGTATATTTATATAATTATCACCGTAACATTATATACAAATATTTATCTAACTATCACTGTAACATCAACTATATACTGATACATATATTTATCTAATTTGGCATGTTTTTGAAGCCTGCCACAAGAAATATATGGGGCTCTCCTAGCGCGTATCTAACGAACTATTCGAGTCGGGATATTACCTGGACCTGGAATCTCAGCCTTAGGAAGTAATTGACTTAATTGAAATTGCGGGATCTTTAATTGCAAACATTATAGATTCTAGGCAACGGGATTTTGGACAATGTTGGGATATATCCAGGAAAATATTCTGGCGGAGTCGGAAAAAGTTCGGCTCGAGTATGGCCAAATTTCAAGCAAATTTTTGACTAAGTTAAAAAAAATGTTTGACGATTCAGGAATAAACCTCGGGTATTTTTTCTTCCTCGCAACGCCAGGCTAACTTATCAGTATAATGCAAGATTAATATAGATAAATGTGTGAAAGAAAGTTGAGCGACTTCAAACAACCTATTGGAAAAACCTACCGTTTTTGCTCATGTAGAAGCTCAGCTTCCACCTCCTTAATTTTCTCTTGCAGCGCAAGATTCAAAGCTTCATGTTCCTTCAGCTGCAGCTTCAGAGGCTCAAGTTCCAGCAGTTGCAGCTTCAGAGGCTCAAGTTCTTGCAGCTGCAACTTCAGAGGCTCAAGTTCCAGCACTTGCAACTTCAGCGGTTCAAGTTCCAGCACTTGCAACTTCAGAGGTTCAAGTTCCAGCACTTGCAGCTTCAGAGGCTCGAGCTCTTCACGCAGCGAGGCCAGGGCAGCCTCGAGAGCCTCTGAAGACGCTTCAGCCTCCTCCACTCTGCAAAATAATTTTAAACTGAACCAAGGAATCCATACAAGCTTGTTCAACGTTAGTGTGTATTGCCAGCCAGGCACTCTGACTCTAGCGCGGATGCACCATATGTCTCGTGACGGGATATTGACGGCGCCTGAAGACTTCTCCGGGGGTAAATTGATTATTAGCAGATAAAAATGATGCGATTCAGAACGGTGGGGTTAGGAATGGAGGGATTCAGAACGGAGGGGTTAGGAATGGAGTGAGAGTGGGAATCGTGAGAGAGTGGGAATAGTGAGAGTGGGAATAGTGAGAGAGTGGGAATTGTGGGAGAGGGGTTCAGAATGGAGGGATTCCGGTGATGGAGAGTATTCTGAAATGGAGGGGTTCGGAATGGCGCTATCCGGGTAAGCGAGATTTAGGAAACTCGGGCACGGGAATAACAGTGTTACGGGGCGGTGCGGTGTGCGATTATCAAATGGCATGATCATCTAGATGATGAACGCATTGAATAAAAATAAGATGATGAACATTGAGATGATGAATCTGTACCTACAGCACAATGCAGTTTGGAACAATGTACCGTCAAAGATCTGCAGACAGGCAAAACTTGACAGAGAACCGAAAATTTTCTGACACTGAAAAATATCTCTGCCAAATTTGACTAACCAGTTCTATAGCTAGCCAGGCTAACCTAGTTCTATAATATAATTTTATTAAGTTCAAAATGTAACAGAAAATAGTAAGATTTTAGACCAACCGACTGGATGAAATTCTTACTGGTTCTGCTTTTGTTGCAGCTCAGCTTGCATCTCCTCAATTTTCTCTTGCAGCGCAAGATTCAATGTTTCACGCTCCTGCAGTTGACACTTTAGAGGCTCAAGTTCCAGCACTTGCAGCTTCAGAGGCTCAAGTTCCAGCACTTGCAGCTTCAGAGGCTCAAGTTCCTCACGTAGCGAGGCCATGGCAGCCTCGAGAGCCTCTGAAGAAGCTTCTGTCTCCTCCACTCTGCAAAGTAATTCAAAACTGAACAACATAATTCATATTTAACCCGTTCACGGGTAAGTTCCCATATATGATCACTCGAAATCGCCGCACAAGAAGCCCCACCACGGCTTCCTGTTTGTTTTTGAGGCATCCTTATAATGCCTCAGTCAATCACTAATTATCTGACCATCGTTCTATCTATAGCATCATTGTGTTAGAGAAGTCAGGCGCCTTAAAAACATGGGGCAGGTTCGGCGCGTATTTATGATACATGTAGTACAAGGCGTATTACGCTTGTACTACTTGTACAAGTAGTATTTATGATACAATACTCTCTAGTCCAGGCATTATCATGGCCTGATTTGTAAGTTTTTTTAGGATTGCTGTGAACACGTTTTAACTGAACTTTTTGTTAACATACGAGTGTGAACTTTCTTTTTTTGACGCTAGTAAAAGAGCTGTTATGCAGTGTGTATGACCGATTTAAAGGTCGTGACCGCAGGTCAGCACGCACCCAATTCCTATTCCTGACAATTTATTCTTAGTGGGAGCCTAGTAAGCCATTGCAAAACGGGGAGAAAAGTGATCAAAAATCAAAATATAATTTTTACACGTTTATGAATTAAATTTACACACGTATGACGTTTTTTCATACTTTTAAACGAGAGTGAAATGGGATTTTAATGTTAAACTAGCAAGCTGGCACGACTTTGTCAGAGATTGATAACCCTTGCAATTCTATATAGAATGCATAGTCCTGACTACCATCTCCTCTATCTCCGTAAATAATATTAAATAAGATGATTTGAGCATCCGGCGATGCAACTTTAGCTTTATTGTTTTTAACGGGATTAGGTGTGACTGGATTCGGAAATGGCCGACAACGTCAAACTAACAAGCTAGAATTATATTATTTGATATAGTAATGTTTTAACAAAAAATTGTACAATTTCATGCCGAACAAATTTGCAAAATTCTTACCGCTTTTGCTTTTGCAGAAGCTCTGCTTGCATCTCGGCAATTTTCTGCTGCTGCGCGAGATTTGAAGTCTCCCTCTCCTGCAGCTGTAGCTTCAGAGGCTCCAGTTCCTGCAGCTGCAGCTCCAGAGCAGCTGTGTGCTGCAGACGCGCCTGTACAGCAGCTGCATCGCTGCCTTCGAGACGCGCTAGGTCGTCCCAGGCTTGCTATCGAACATAAAGACTAATATTAAATTTTTCTACACTTTACATTTCAAAAAATAAATGAATAAATAAATGAACATAACTAAAAAAGAAAAATTATTCACATTTAATAAGTTTCAAGACCAAAGAATTTGCTTTATGGACAATTTCTTATTAGTTTTTTCAATTCATCAAACAATATTTTTCGTTTGCACAGGTAAATAAAAAATCAATAACATTAACATTCTTCAGTAGTAGTATCCTTTTTACATGATTTTGTATACATGCTGATCCAAATTACATCACTCAATGCGTCTTGTAACTCGATAATGAGTGCTGCTACATTCAAAACGTTGTGAACAAAATGTCCATCGGTACTCTGATTGCACTGGTAAATCGAAAATCAGGCAAACAAAAAAAATATTGTTCGATATATTGAACAAAATAACAAGAAAATTGTATTTAAAGTAAATTCTCTGGTCTTCAATGAAACGTGCTTAAATGAACAAATTCTGCCAACCTATAAAAACCTTCGCACTTATGACAATTAAAAATATGTAAATGTTATTCACAACATGCCTCTTACTGACAGCGTTGCTATCCCATAGCAGATAATTGCTACTTGAGACGTGGCTCCTCGCTAGTCATTGCTTCCTGCTCACCATTGCAGCTGCAGCTCCAGAGCAGCTGTGTGCTGCAGACGTTCCTGCAGCTGCAGCTTCAGAGGCTCCAGTTCCTGCAGCTGCAGCTCCAGAGCAGCCATGTGCTGCAGACGCGCCTGCACGGCAGCTGCATCGCTGCCCTCGAGACGCGCGAGGTCGTCCCAGGCTTGCTATTGAACATAAACACGAATATTAACTTTTTATACACATTACATTTCAAAAAACAAATGAATAAATCAATAAACATAACTAAACGAAATAAATTTATTCACATTTGAATAGGTTTCAAGACCAAAGAATTTGTTTTATTGATAATTTCTTATTAGTTTTTTTTTTTCAATATATTGCACAAAATTTTTCATTTGCACGGGTAAATCGAAAATCAATAATATTAAGATTTTTGACCAGCATTCTTTTTACATGATTTTGTGTTTACGTTGATAAATTTCATCACTCAAGTGTTTTGTAACTTGAAACTGAATGATTGATACATTCGAAACTTTAACAGAATAAAAATGTCCATCGGTAACTCTGATAGCCTGATTTTCAATTTACAGGTGCAAACGAAATGTATTGTTCAATATATTAAAAAAAACTAATAAGGAAATTGTATATAAAGTAAATTCTCTGGTCTACAATTAAGCCTGCTTAAAGGAACAAATTTTGCCAATCTATACCAATCTCTGAACGCATGACAATGAAACGCATGTAAATGTTTATTTGCAACATGAAAAAATGCAATGGGTAGCCAATTTTTTTAAATAATTCCACATTATGAATAAAATAGTAAAGGTCAAAAAGCGTGCACATTTCCCCTTGCCACAGTTTCTCAGTCATGGTCTAGAAAACAGCGTCTGTATAGGAGATAAGCGTTCTATCTTCCATCACAAATATTGCGACATGAGACGTGGCTCCTCGCTAGTCATTGCTTCCTGCTCACCATGAGCAGTGATGCTCACCTCTAGACTCCAGCTCACCTCTAGACTCCAGCTCACCTCTAGACTCCAGCTCACCTCTAGACTCCAGCTCACCTCTAGACTCCAGCTCACCTCTAGACTCCTGCTCACCTCTAGACTCCTGCTCACCTTTAGACTCCTGCTCACCTCTAGACTCCTGCTCACCACGAGCTGTGCTGCTCACCTGGAGGCTCTGCCTGAGGTGTTGCTCCGTGTGCCGCTGCTGCTCGAGCTTGAGTTCCAGCATCATGTCGAAGTCAAGTCGGTCCTTCTCCAGGGACCCCACGCTGTCTCGTTGTGCTTTCTGTCAACAAAAGACGAGTCAATATGGATGCATTAATCAATAGCATAATTCATGATATTATATTTAGCACATTTTCTCATTTATGAAAAAAGGTGCTATTGTACTCGCCATGTCCGTCCGTCTGTCCGTCCGTGACCACGTTTTCGTCGACGAGAAAATGCGCTCTCTGTCACTCACTGCAGTGAGTACTGAGTAAATTATCCATTTATTTTTATGGTTAAATGCATAAAATAACCCATAGAGCAGACTTACTAGCTCCTTCTGGAGTTTGTTATTGTCTTCAGCAAGCTGCGAACAACGTTCCTTCAGTTGGGGCAGCTGTCGAGCGTCATGCTCTCTTGTTATTATGATTAATAACATAAAATAACCCATAGAGCAGACTTACCAGCTCCTTCTGGAGTTTGTTGTTGTCTTCAGCGAGCTGCGAACAACGTTCCTTCAGTTGGGGCAGCTGTTCAGCGTCGTGTTCTCTTGTTATTATGATTAATGGCAAAAAATAACCCATAGAACAGACTCACCAGCTCTTTCTGAAGTTTGTTATTGTCTTCAGTGAGCTGCGAACAACGTTCCTTCAGCTGGGGCAGCTGTCGAGCGTCATGCTCTCTTGTTATTATGATTAATAACATAAAATAACCCATAGAACAGACTTACCAGCTCCTTCTGAAGTTTGTTATTGTCTTCAGTGAGCTGCGAACAACGTTCCTTCAGTTGGGGCAGCTGTTGAGCGTCAGCTCTCAGCGTCATGTTCTCTTGTTTGAGCTCATCCATGGCGAGGGCTGACATGGCGAGCTGATGCGTCTGATCAACCAGCTTCTTGTTAGCGTCCAGCAGCAACACTTCAAGGTCCTGCTGCGAGCGCGTCAGGCTTGAGATCTGGCTCTTCAGATACGCGAACTGAAAAGATAAGAATTATTGTAGGTTACTGTGCATCTTTTAACATTTGGAATCTAAATTTCCCGACATGGTTATGACAAGTGTCTTGTTTTCTAAATTTAAATAAATAAGCAAAGCCTTCAAGTTGCAGGTACAAAGGCATTCAAGATTGCAGGTACAAAGGCATTTTGGAAGTTACACAGAGCAACCAAATTCTCAAGTATCAAACTTTTTAAACGCAATATCTATGTATTTCAATAAAGCTCAATGGAATTATCATTAAAGAACAATAGGAAAATATGAAGAATTGAAAATGGCAGTGGCACAGTATTTAAAAAAATGTAAGGCTAAGATTTCACAAAAACATAGAGTAAAATTTTATGGCCACGACATTACTGTGAATGCACTAGGAATTAATTCAAAATTAAAATGTGAATTATAATAAACTGATTTCTGGAAGGCGTGAAATTAAAAGAAAAGCTTGTTCACTCAGTCGAACAACCACCGAATGACCTTGACTATCGTCACCCACGTAGTTCAGGTCGAGGTCTAATCAAGTTAGCTACGGCATTAAGATAAACGTTAATCAGCAGTTAGCTATGACATTACGATTATTGCTAATCAGCAGTTAGCTTTGGCATTATGCTAAAGGTTAATCAGCAGTTAGCTTTGGCATTACGATAAACGTTAATCAGCAGTTAGCTATGGCATTAAGATAAACGATTATCAGAAGTGAGTCATAAAAATTTTATAAATGGTAATCAACAGATAGTTGATAATTCGATGAATAATAATCAGTGGTTAATTGCGGCAATAAGATGAACAATGATCAGCAGCTAATAAAGAAGATATGCTAGAGATGGCGACCTGCTGCTCGTCGGTGCTGTAGTCAAGTTTGGACAGCAAACTGTGCTCCCGGTGCTCAAAATCTTCCGACAAGAACTCGTTCAGTTCCTGCAATTCCTTGAGCTCATTGGTGAGCTCCTGCACGCAGCAGTCCTTCCTCTGGAGCTTTTCTCTGAGGTCTTCAATGCGCTGACGCAGCTCTTTCCTGGGCGTTTCTGCTGCAGGGGAGCAGGGCAGGCCGTGGGACGGTGGCAGGGTGTCTCTCTGAGGAGACATCCGTCGCGGTGTGCAGGGCGACGCGAGCAGGCTGTGAGTGAGATAAATGATGTACAAATGATCCGGGTTAGAGACAGTCATTCAACAATAGAATTATGCTTCCACAGCGGTAAATTTGTTTTTGTTTTTCTTTCACGCACAAGGTAGGCAAACTTTGTTTTATGCTTCTGTACAAACCAGCTCATGGAGCAAGTAAATTTGTGAGACATTGAGTACAGATTAGGAACATTTCACATGCTTAAAGCAAATAAAATGATCGATCGAGATAAAATTACCCACTGGCCAACATATCTATTATATATAAACAGTAATTAACTAATTATAAAGAAAATTCAACAAAGCATAATTATCAAGAGTCTACCCAGGTTTGCCACACTAAAAATAAGCAATAATTACCAGCACTTGACTCACTTGATCTTGGGCAGGAGCGAGGTGTCTGTTTGAGCCTCGGCATCAGAGAAGACCTTACAAGGTGGGGACGGGGCTCTAGCCCCCCGCTTCCTCCTGACGGTGACGGACGGAAGGTCGTCTGCAGCTTCCTCAGGGATGGGCATCGCGGTGCTGGCGAAGGAGACCCTGGTCCTGTGACGAGCTGGAGGAGGCGGAGGACGCATGCATCCGTCGCTCAACGACTGGTCCAGCTTGTCCAGCTGGCTTTGGTCCAGCCGCTTCAAGATGCTCGTGCTCATGTCAGTAAATTCTGCAAGGGTAATTGTAACTCTCATAATAATAAGTTAGTGGTTTTGGCGATCAAAAGTTGATCTTTTGCGGGCATTTGATCAAAATTAGCAATTTAAAATTACGTCTATAGTCCCCCACTGCCTCTCATGGTTCATGCCAGATGCTACGTTAAGCCATTCCCTCCAGTCATCGACTTATTATTCCTATTAAAATTACTTGACTGCTTAAATCGCAAGTTTATCAAACATTTAAAAGCAAAGAAAATAGTAGAAAATTCACCATTTCTTAAAAAGGAAATTTCTTCCTTTTTAAGAAATGGTATATTTTCTGGCTATTTTCTTTGCTTTTAAATTTTCTTATTATTCCTTTCATAAAATCGCCTCTTAGCACGACCTAACAAGGCAAAACAAGCACTATAACTGTAAGCAAACACACAATGAACGCAGATCTTTATATAACTTGTGGCGGAAGTAAGCAATAAGCCGTCAAGGTATGCCCGTAACTTGTAAATACTTCCTATTAATGCA
This sequence comes from Hyalella azteca, assembly GCF_000764305.2. Lineage (NCBI taxonomy): Eukaryota > Metazoa > Arthropoda > Malacostraca > Amphipoda > Hyalellidae > Hyalella > Hyalella azteca. The sequence goes on along the minus strand of NW_025934671.1, from coordinate 15,305 downwards.
GTTAGACAGTGCATCTCCATGCCTAATTGCCTACGCATTCGGTAAAATAATACATTTCTGGAACATTGTGTGAATAAAGCGTAGGTAATTCTGACTTTCTTTTTTAATGTAGTATTGAACACAGCTTGTGTGCAGGTGTTGAGAAGAATAAGAATGTGGTTTGAAGCGATGTAGAGTGTGTAAGGCGCGGTAGTTTCGTGGCCGTGGCACCGGGTGTTGTTTATGTTGAACGTTGGCGAACCTATCGCGAAGGGAATTCCATCAGTTGAAGAATTAAAAGCCTGTAAGAACCTTAAAATTCGCGCCAAAAGATTGTTCTACTGTTATGACCGTCACGCCAATACGGTGTGCAGCTATCTCTGCAAACGTAGGTAACGGCCACGGCTGTTGGGGTCAGAAATAGATTGCGAATGTAGTAAATAACATGTCCATAACCAATGACGCTTTTTGGTTCTACTGCACAAATGAATTTCCACCTAATCATCGTATACCCGATAAATTGTCCGAAACAGAATAGTTGTAATTTTGGTCATTATTTATAATAATATACTTATGAGTTCACTTTAGTCTTCATCACGGCGAGTTAAACTGGAATTAATATAAGATAGGTACAGAAAATTTGTCACGGAAACAGCTTATGGTGACGGAAAATATTTTCCACAGATTTTCTGTCCAAATTTGCTCACCGTCAGGAACCGTTGAAAAAGAGCAATCGGTTGGAGACTCTGCTTCCGAGATCTGGGGTAACGTCCATCTGAAAATAATCCCCAGGCACGTTAATTACGGTACAGTAGGTACTTCGGCAAATTCTTCTGACCACAAAACAAAGGCTATGATTATAACAACTTTGGCTACAATATTGGTGCTTCATTACCAATCTGTGCAGAACGCCTGACTGTGCAATTCATGATCGAACTCTACAGTACAATCCAAATCACTTTTGCCTATTAGCAGCAGAGTTATTAAGCCATTTCAACGCAACAGGAAGCATTGTAATGGAAATAATGCACTCTCAAGAAATACACCCTGACTTGTATATTACATTAGAAAATATTATTGAGAGAGATACACAGCCTACGCAGTGCAACTCAAATGCTCACTTGGCCACAGTCCAGCTTATAAGCTAACAAATTAATTAAATATAAACGAAACAAAACTTCCTATTGGAATCCTGCAGAGCATAATGAAAGTTTATCCCTACTTGTCTACCACGCTAAGTTAAGTCAGNCTCTACACCAGCAACAAGTCAGACACCTGCTGCAGCCTCTACACCAGCAACAAGTCAGACACCTGCAGAAGCTCATGTCAGCAGAGGCAGAGGACGGAGCGGGAGGCCCGTTGAAGGGGTGCGAGAACTCAGCGTTGATGGAGGCCAGGTCCAGAGGACACATCGTCGCGCGGCCCTTCACAGCTGGCGCTGCCCATGTCTGCCGACGCGACTTCTTCAGATCCTGTGAAATTAAGAATTATTACATCAAAATTTCAAAGACATTCACGCGGAGACTCTTGTAATTTCATAACTAGTTTAAATTCAGAATTCTTACACTCAAAATTTAAAAGACATTCACACGGGAACTCGTGTAATTTTATAACTAGTTTACAAAAATCTAAGACAATCAAAATTTGAAAGACATTCACACGGAGACTTGTGTAATTGTATAACTAGTTAAGAAAACATTCACGCGTAGACTTGTGTAATTTTATAGCTAGTTTAAAAAATTTATACAATCTGACATATACAGCAAACCTGAATCACGAGGCTGACACCATAGCGCCTTAAATGTATTGTATAGCGTCAGGTTCAGCCATTAGTGTTAGCGCTTCTTATATAAATTAAAATAATATCGAAAAGAGGATCAAACATGCTGACAGGATGGAAAGAACGAATTTATGATGAATTGTTAAAGCAGTACAACTCCGTTTTCTCATTAAAAATTTTAAAGCAAAGAATAGTCTAACAAAAATTCATATCTATAGAAAACGTTTCGGACTAATTGTTTGCTTTTAAATTTTTAGTAAACTTGCGATTTAAGCAAACATGCGACATCAACTCAGTTATTGATCAATTCCGTTATTGATCAATTCAGTTATTCATAAATTCCGTTATTGATCAATTCAGTTATTGATCAATTCAGTTATTCATCAATTCACTCACCTTCTTCCGCCCAGGCGTCCTACACACACTGGACGTGACGAGTTTCTCATTCAGCTTCCGCACTTTGGTCTTCAGGTCCTCATTCATGAGCTCGACCGCATCCAACTTCTCCTTAACCTGCAGACACAGTGAACGATTCAATGACTTCCCAACAGATGAACTAAGAACTACCAACAATAACAAAGTGAACGATTCAATAACTTCACAGAACTACCAACAATAACATAGTGAACGATTCAATAACTTCACAACACAGCAAATAAACAATAATAAAAATTCCAGAGTACTTCCAGTGAGATGGATGGTGTCTGGTTAGAGCATCTACGCGCGTCTTTTACGACCTATTACGAGTCAATAATAATAATAACGTCTCTTGGAGAATAAATATGAAAAAAATGCTAGAAAACAAATTTTTCAGTATTCGTGTTGACTCAATGTCATTAAAAGATTCATGCACAACAGGAGATTTACCCCATTGATCCTTGAGCTTTGAATTCATCAAGATCATATGTGCTGGCAAGACACAAGAACACATTCTGGCTCCGCTTCCATTAATGAATAAACTTGTTAATGGGGATGTAAAGGAATCATTTATATGTTAAATAAAGCTTGATAAATGGTATGGCGCCCAAGATCTGCGGTACCTCATAGGATAACAAGCCCTCAAATCTGCCGTATCTGTGTCGGGGTTCTCGAGTTATAATTATATATTATATAATTATATAATTTAAATTAAAAAAATGCCTTCTTGTAATTAGTCAGTATTATTCAATAAATGTAGAGTGCTTGGGCGAGCTCTCTAGAGGCCGTCTTCCACGTACGCATGGCCAGCAATGCGAGATACAACAACGTTGTTGTAATTCATCAACATCCGAATTTCAGCACCTTTCTGCAAGGTAATGATATTACCCACACCAGAGCATCAGCACCTCACCTGCAAGGTAATATTGCCAACACCAGAGTATCAGCACCTCACCTGCAAGGTAATATTACCGACACAAGAGCATCAGCACCTCACCTGCAAGGTAATGATATTACCATCAGACTATCACCTCACCTGTAGGACCTCGTCTGCTTTATTAGAGAGACGCTCACGCTCGAGCGCCTGCTGCAGCTCCTTGATCTCTTTGCTGTAGCGCTTCAGTAGCGCCGCCTCGCTTAGCACCTCGTTCACGATGGGCTTATTCTTGATGTTTTTGGCCCGGGATGCGAACCTGTCACACACAAAAACCTTTCACTTATATAATCCTCAGCAAAACTCTTACGCATTCCTGTAGGCTTAGCTATCTACACTTATATCTTTTAGAATAAATGAAGTCCCTTCTCAGAAATGCCAGTGAGACAAAACGTTTACAATATATGTTCATAACAATGAGTTTAGAGCAATCCACGTTCGGTAGTCAGTTTAGCAAATTGGTTTTGTGCTTTAAATATCATGTACGGGAAACAATTGTTAACGTGTGCTCTTATGCATGCTAAGCATCGCCTTATTTCCTGATGGTCCCTTCACTCAAATGGCTAACAGCATAACTTTTCATAATATACCTCGTCTGCTTTATTAGAGAGACGCTCGCGCTCGAGCGCCTGCTGCAGCTCCTTGATCTCTTTGCTGTAGCGCTTCAGCAGCGCCGCCTCGCTCAGCACTTCGTTCACGATGGGCTTATTCTTGATGGTCTTCGCCCGGGATGCGAACCTGTCACACACAAAAACCTTTCACTTATATAACCCTCGGCAAAACTCTTACGCATTCCTGTAGGCTTGGCTATCTACACTTATATCTTTTAGAATAAATGATCTCCCCTCTCAGAAATGCCAGTGAGACAAAACGTTTACAATATCTGTTCATAACAATGAGTTTAGAACAATCCCCGTTCAGTAGTCAGTTTAGCAAGTTGGGTTTGTGCTTTAAATATCATGTACAAAATAATTGTTAACGTGTGTTAATTTCTCATAATATAATAATAACTCTCTTCTTTCATAATATTCATCGATATTCTCATGTGCACAGAAATTCTCACTGGTGTTCTACGAGAAGGTAATTAATGGGGTACATTATTTTTAATGTAAACATGAGATTAGGAACTCATACGATTCTATTACGTTCTTCTTGAATATTTTTGTTGGTACAATAATTGTAATGGCACAATAAACGAAGTCTCTTATTAAAATTATCACCAGGCATACCGCCCGTTACCAGCACACTACACCAGGCATACCGCCCGTTACCAGCACACTACACCAGGCATACCGCCCGTTACCAGCACACTACACCAGGCATACCGCCCGTTACCAGCACCCTTCTAAGGAGATGGTCACCTCAGTGTTGACTGAGTCTGCCCTACAGACGCTGGGGTGACGGTGCATATGATGGCAGTGCGAGCGTTCCCGCCCAAGGAGCACTGCAATATGCGTGTCAGCTTGGAGTCTCGATAGTTGATGAAGGATCTGGAAATGCACAAAATTAAAACTATTTGATGCAACCATCATTTAAAGTCTAAATTAAAAGCGTCACTTGCAACTGATGAATTTGTTACAAGCTAGGTCTAAAAATAGAGAGCATTCCCCACTACCAGTGTAAAATGAACAAATATGAACCCAGTGTGGCCATGCAACTAGTAGACTTGGAAGAATTACATCTATAAGTTTCATGGGAATAAATAGGCCTTACCTTATTAGCCGTAAAGTTGTGATATTATGTGTGCTTAATTAACGCCATATGCTGAAATTCTCGATATTACCACTTAAAAAATGAGACATTTTAAAATTTTATGAATATTGTAATCAGGAATTATTGAAGTTATTACTGTAGCAATAACTCACTCTCCATCACTGAGCCGAGAGATGACGCGGCCTAGCATGAAGAGGCTCTTGTTGATGAACCCGCCCTTGAACTAATATGAACCCATGCAGCTATTAGACTTTGAAGAATTACAGCTATAAGTTGAAGTTATTACTGCAGCAATAACTCACTCTCCATCACTGAGCTGGGAGATGACGCGGCCCAGCGTTGAGAGACTCTTATTGATGAACCCGCCCTCCTTGAGCCGGTCGCCAGAGGTGCCGGTCTGCGATGCATTTTCTGACCCCGCAAGGTCTACGAGGTTCAGGTGTGAGACTGTCACCGCCACGTCATCCTCTGACAGTCCCGTCTCCAGGCTGTTGTCTCCATCAATAGCTGTCTGCGACTCGACTATCTGCACATACAGCCAATTACATAAGAATTGTAAGAAAACTAAACCATACTTGTCATTCAAGTAATAAAATCAATGTATCCACGGAAAACAATTTCTTTGTTGTCTCATGATTGAAGAGGTCAAGGAAAAGAGAGTAAAACAGAGAGATAAAACAACAAAATTCACACGCAAGTGTTGACAAGCAGTCTTTCAATCAGCAATATGAATAACCTACAGACACTGAAAATAACACAGAAAAATAATAAAAAATTTATGGTTAGAATAGTTCCCAGGTGTGAAGGACTGGAGAGCGTGCCCACAGTCCACTCATTGAGAAAACACTCGTAAAAGAAAGAACACTCACAATCCTGAATATTGTGTGTGAGCGCGAGCTGCGTTCGTTCATGTTTGTGCATCCCACTTGTCTGTTGCGGTCGCCACGATGCATCATGGACAGCAGCTACGTGGAATTGCATTAATTTAGTGACAGGTCAGCACTCTATATACAAATGAACTGCATGCGTGTCAAACTCAATCTCAATCAATCGTCAGCTATGGAAAGATCGGGTTACAAAGGCCGGATCCCTTGTGAATCAAGTCACGAAAAGTTCAAGAATCGGCAACAGGCCATGGGCCTATTTCTTCAGTGCCGACACTTCTATTATATTCTATGAACAAGAATCGGCAACAGGCCATGGGCCTATTTCTTCAGTGCCGACACTTCTATTCCATAACATAACAAGTAAAATAATTACCTACATAACAAGCGAAATGATTGCATAACTAGCAATTACACACCACATCAGCGTGTTACCTTGTCTTGGTTATTGACACACTCCTCCCTGAGGTCAGGAACATGGATGTTGCCTGACGTGTCTTCCCGCACCACGAGCCCCTTGTTGCCTGGAATGTTGGAGCGACCCACCAACAGGTCTGCGATTTGCTCATTGTATATTTCCATATACGAGGCTCTGAAGAAAAGGCAGCATCAGTTAGCAAGTTAAGCGAAGGTAGAGTTCCATTCGATTACAGAATAACATTTTATTACAGAATAACATTGTATTTTTTAAGAGAATTTTTATTGACAGACATAGAAGTATATAGTAAATGCTCAATATACCAATTTTTAACCCTATAATAAATTTGACAATGGGATTCATTAACATGCAATGGAAAGTTAGTCAGTAAATTTGTTAATTATGCAGAATGCAGAAGAGACCTGATGAGATATTGGCGGTGTGGTGTATCTTCAATGCCACCAAAGATGCTCTGGATGGTCAGGGGAATGATGCCAGGACTCTCTGCACTGCCCAGCATTGTATGGGTCTTGCCTGCACGTCAGGATTTAGGCTAGGACATGCATGAAAAATGCATTCATGATATACTGTAGGTCTACTTCTACTACCATCAAAGACATGTTTGTTAAGTGGATATTAGATTTCATTACATGGGCAGAGGGAAATGTTCCTGCAGTTTTTGCCACCTTTCACTGAGTTCTCAGTTGAATAAGTGTGATTGTAAGTAAAGCATCCCTCACCTGATGATGTCTGCCCATAGGCAAACACCGTTCCGTTGATGCCATTCAGAGCCCCTTCAACTATCGGCTGCATCACTTCGGAGAATATTTTTTCATTATCAGCAGTCTGGTCGAACACTTTATCTGCAAGACAATAACAATACCTCATAAACCTTATATTAAATGTTATGCAATTCAATCATGTGTTTTCTAATGTTCAAATTCAGGCACCCAACTATATTTGCAAATATTTCATTAAAATTTTATAATGGATTATTGCATGGGTAGTATCCACAAGTTTCTAAGAAAACTCACCAAAAGAGAAGGTAGCAGCATTTTTATCATGAGCCGTCACTTGCATGAGGCTGTTGGAACCTGTCACCTTCCAGTGCAGGGTCTCCCCCTCCTCTCGCGCTAGAGGCGGCCTCACACGCACGAAAACTTTGATGTTGTCGGACATTTTTTGGCAAATTATATTACTGCCAGTAACCAAGGGGGTGTCAATCTAAACAATACAGTTATCAATTGTGATTGGTTTCAGTGCAAGTGAATTCTATCACTAAAGCTTTTAATTCTTAATGGATTAGCAAAATTATCACATCAAAAAGCCTTGTAATGACACCTGGAAAAAAACTTTTCTCTTAAGACTTGATCAAAGATAATTAGCATCTCTTAAATAATTTATAGAATCTGCTGACAAGGCAGACAGGGGGTGTAGCACAAGAGGTGCAGGCAATGTTACTACACATGTGTGCCAGGAGTTTTAACACAGAACCTTTTTGAAAAAGTCCTACAAATCAAGCATAGCAGATTATGAATTTGTAAAATATATGATAGAATATTGTCAAAAAGGTCCTTAAAAAATAGAAAAATGTTGGACAGTTGGATTAGAAGAATATTAGTAATCAATCAATTAGAATCAAGCACAAAATAATGAGTGGGTAAAAAAACTAATAAGCCTGAAATAGAAGCAGAGGGATGAAGAATGGATTACCAGCATATATAGATTATTTTTCTGGCTTTTTTTCTGGTTTTTTGTCAGAAAAACACCTGGTGGACAGGGATGGCTATAAGGGGAGTTGGGAGGCTATCTTTTATTAACCCCTTCAGTTTTTAAATAACCTTGAATTCCTTCCCTCATTAAACTAATAAAGACAACCCATTACAATGGTGTGATGTCTGAGCAAATGGAAGACGAATGGATTGTAATGATAGTGGGTCTGTCAACAGGGGTGACTGCTGCTATGACAGCGTGGAAAGCGATATTTGGAGAGTGCATGGAGAATGAGGGAGAGGACGTTTGCGAGAATGGAGGCTGGAGGGGTGTAGGGAAAAAAAAGCAATAATAAAAATAGCAATGACTGTCTTTATATAAAAATTTGATAGAACACAAACCAGCATTTAGGGCCTAAGAGGCCACATATCTAATATGAACATAGCTAATCTGAATTGTAAACTCTACAGTGCAATAAGTAGTTTATAGCAATACCATAAACCAAATAAATTTCCTCTTTGAATTTCTCTCCCCTTGTTTTTTCATCTTACTGTTAACACAAACTTTTGCACCCCTCTGGTCTCTGCTTCAATTGTCACTGTCACCTGGCCTCCATTTTCTTTCCTAATAAGAACAAAAATGTGATGCGTGGCACATGTCCGTTGCAAAGGCCTGACTCCAGAATGCTCTTTTTCAGAGTCACCATGCCAAATTCAAACATACTCTACCTATCTGCTAAAAATCACAGAAAAATAGTTGTGACAATGTTTGTGCTAACAATATCAAAGATGTTTCATCCTGAATGACTTTGATGCATAAGACAGCTACTGCCACTGACACTGGGTCCTAGGCTGCCCTAAATGGCTAAATCTAATGCAAGATTGAGACAGAGTTCTCTAAAAAAATTTCTGAAAAAAATGGAGAGTAAGAAATACCATCAAACGGGGTAACAAGGGATGGTTTTGAGCATTTTTTGTTAATATCTTCTTACCATGAAACATTTCATTAACAAGTTTGGGCTCATTTTACAGCTCTTTGTGAGGGCTATCGTATGGCATCTTAAAAAAATTTCATATGCTATTCGCAAGGCGCCAGACACAGAATAAAAGCGTCCCAAATTATCCCTGGGAACGGGGTAATCCCGAACACTTGAAATAAAACTTAATTTTAAAACGTTTGAAGCATGCAGAGTGTACTCATCTATTTCTAATGGTACTCTGAAAACTTCCTCTTCCTTTTAAGATGATGTAGATGTAGAATAAATGACATTTTCCATGATTTTCCTTTATTGATATATAACAATATCCATACAATACCGTATTATTGATGTGATATTACCATATCCATGGACATGCCATTGGGCATTTACAACAACCTTGTCCACTGCAAGCTTTATATCAGCAGCCATATAGCACTTTTCTGTATAGGTAATTGCTTATAGGATGGCTTGTAATTTCACACCATTTTAATTGGCTCAAGTGAATTCACTATAACAAAAAAATGTCATAAAAACATGCCTGAAACAGTTTAGGTTAATTACTTTTCATTCTATATTGCCCGGTGCACAATTATATCTATGATTTTATATGCACAATTTTGTGATGACCAATGATGCATTAATTTTTCATTAAGTGAATTTTTTTTGATGGGAGAGGTAAATATAATCAAAATTTTTTGTTAATTGATTTTTTTCACTAAATGGAGCCTTTGTTAATCAAGGTTCTACTGTAAATGCATTCTTAGGGGTGTCCCTTATTACCCTGGGGGGGTGTCCCTTATTACCCTGGGGGGGTGTCCCTTATTACCCTGGGGGGGTGTCCCTTATTACCCTGGGGGGGGTGTCCCTTATTACCCCGTCCTGTGGAAATAGCTGCCATTTTTTTGGAATGAGATGTGTGAATTCATGTGTGAACACCAGTGTGCAACTTTTATGTAAGTAAAATTTTTTTATATGGCAAATATTTTTTTTTTGCTACAGACCTTAGCAGAAGTACGTATGTTTCCAAAATCTCACTTTTCACACTTTTTTCCAGGGACTTTTTAGAGGTGGTAGATGTATGATTTCTCAACTTACTTTATGCCACATAGATAGTAAAACTGTTGAACTTTATGCCACTATTTTTAGCTTTGCAATATTTTGATTAGTTGAGCTGCTACAACATTTCTACAAAATGCAGGACAACTGTCCTGATTTACCCCACCTGTCCCTTATTACCCTGTTTGATGGTAAACCAAATGAAAAGTATTAACAAGAATAATAACAAATGTAAGAATATGCGGCATTAGCATAAAAATCACTTTGTTAGAATGTACCCTCCACTTCTTTGACCGTTAGTAGATCGGCAGCCATTACTGGCAAGTGTGGAATTCTGGATAGGTATTATATTCTCATGTTCATAAAAGAAAATGGAGCAAAAAGCTCACCAAGTTACACCTTCCACCACAGTGACAATTGATACACTGAGCTAAACAGAAACTGCTGTGGATCCTATATCATTCATGGGCCTTGGTTTGGAATCCAATACAAAGTTGGCAATTCCGTAATTGTTTCTCTGTAGCTGACAAATTTTTGCAATGAGTATGTTCTAAAATAAAAATGCTTACATGAAAACATTTGACAAGACGATATAACATTTTGTTTTAGTCATGTCAAGTTTGATTTCACAATAAATAGATTTGACCCACATTCAACACTGAGATTTAAATGATGGAAAGTTGTTTCAGAAATTAGACATCAATTGATATGCATCCAGATATGAATTTTTCACGTTTTTGCCTATTATGTCAATATTGTCTTAATAACGTCACTTCAAATTCTTAATGATTTCGTCTCACATCAAGAGTTTTCGAATGTCTTGTGTCTTTTAGAAAATGTTCGTCATTTAGAAGGGGCAATTATTGCATTATATAGGCAAAACATTGAGCATGTACCATGAGGTGTTTTGAATAATTCAATTTAATTCACTATAAATTAATTTATAATTTAAAAATTTCAATCAAAATTTAAAATTCAACATTTTATTAATAGAATTTAATTCTACAGTATGTACCATCTGGTGTATTAAATAATTAAATTTAATTCAACAAAATTTAATTTCAATTCATTTTTTTAAATTTAATTCAATTCTACAGCTGCAGCCGGTAAAAATGAGCAACATAGGAATGAAGTAAAGTTTTCATTCATACATCCCAAATTGAATGACAATGAATGAAGTTGATAGGTGTTATATTAATACCGTTTATATATAGGAATGAAAATGACGCTTTTATTTCAGAATCTGTTCCTGAATACATTTGTGAAACTACCATAATACTTATGGTAAATACCATAACCATGATACTACAGTATTTACATACCGTAATATTACAGTTGCATTGCAGCATTGAAACCATAATATGACTGCTTATTGTCGCTTCATACTGCCAACCTTCTGGAAGCAGCATTGCCAATCGTCAAATGCAGTCGCTCGTTAGCTTTCATCAAGTGAATGTGTATGAGATTTTTCTCCTGCAAAATAGCTTAATGGTGCAGCATGTTAGGTTCAACTCTTATTGGCATGATTTGTTTTTAATTCATAAATGTTAATTTGTTGTGTTTGACTTGGAGACGAATTGGCAATGAATATATATTTTGTCTAATTGAAATCTTGAAGTATTCCAAGTTGCAACCTACATTTTTGATTCTTTCAAGTATAACTTTAATCCCTCCCTATTTTTATTCATTCTATCTTGACTAAAATTTTTGGATCAAAAAAGTGGTGGAGGTGAATCAGAAATAATATATGACCTTAATTTTCAGAATTCCATTCTGATATTTACTCAGCATCAGCCAGGGTGCAGAATGTGGGTGAATATTGCAAGATCTTTGGCAACGCATCAGCAGCAAATTTCACACCCTCAAAAGATCTTGCCAAAACATTTGGATTGAAATTATTGCATTTTGGATATTCGCCAGTCTTCAGCCAACTATTAATATAAAAAATATCTGAAAATCTGAAACTGCAAGCGCACACAGTAAGGTTTCCGGTACGTTTGATGGATTAGGATGCAGTGAAGCTTGTCCGGAAATCAGTTGCAATGAGTAAGTTTTGCAGTTCATGGAGAGTAAGGGATATACTATAGAAGTTGTTAGCAACATTTTCTTATTAAAAATTACCTGGCAACGCATCTTGAAAATGGCTGGCAATGTTTTGGGCTAAAAATCCATATCTTGGCAACACAGCTTGCAAACTCTGCAGTCTGCACCTCAGATATTTAGGGATAGTTACAACAAACAAATGGAGGAGAGTGTGGCATCGATCAGTTGCTTTAGATGGCAGCACCAGTAATAAGGGAATGTGGAATTCTGTATAGGTAATAAATTCCCATGTTAACATGAGAAAATGATCGAAAAACCTACCACATCACACCTTCCACCACAGTGTCAATTGATACACTGAGCTCATCAGAAACTAACGCGCTTCCAAAATCGCGCGTGGTTTGAAATCCGATACTTTGCTGAAAATTCCTCACTTGATTAAGTTCACTAGTCGTTTATCTGTATCTGACAAATTTTTGCTATGAATATGTTCTAAAATAAACAAAATTATGTCAACTTTCGCAGAAAATTTGCACAATTTCACCAATACCAACAAATTTTTTGATACCAGATGAAATGATGGGATAAACTGCACATCTTTCACAGCATAGGGGCACATTGTGCTACCTGGCTGCCTGCTATGTAAACATTTGACAAGACAGTGTCATGCAATTTGTTTTGGTAATGTCAAGTTTGATTTTGCAATAAATATACCGTAAAATGGGGTTACTTAGACTCCAGGGGTAACTTAGACCACTTTCATTTTTTTAACAAAAACCCCCAAAACTCAAAAACTATTTGACAGAAAAATTTTGTCAATGGGCATCAAAGGCCTAATACTGAGGCTACATAACACAATAGAAAGATTTAGAAAGTTTGCATATCTAATAGGTTTAAAAATGAAAAATGTGACACAAAAAAGAGCTATTATTCAGAGCCTGTCGGAGTACCCCTCCAATTTTTGTATTTTTTGGTAAAATAACTCCAGGTTTTGATGCATTGTAGTAGAACTCTTCTAGTTACATATGCAAATGACAAATTTTAGGAAAGTGTCATAGTTTGCAAATAGGGGCGCCGCCCCCCAATGGGGGAACTTAGACCACCTAATGTCAGCCCTGACAGGGTAACATAGACCGGAACTTAAAATTACCATATATAACATTTCATGTTAGATACACCTATTAATGTTTTTTCTTTAGGTTTCAGACTCTACAGAGTCTTATATATGGTAATTTTAACTTAATTTCCAAGCCGGTCTATGTATGCCATTAGGTGGTCAGAGTTCCCCCGTTCAGGGGAACTTAGACCACCTGGGGGGCAGGACCCCCCATTTGCAAACTATGAAACTTTCCTCAAATTTGTCATTTGCATATGTAACTAGAAGAGTTCTACTACAATGCACCAAAACCTGGAGTTATTTGGAGTTATTTTACCAAAAAATATAATTGATTTTACCACACAGTCTAAGATACCCCCAGAGCTGGGGTAAAAAAGACCATCAATTTTTTTAAATTACATCAAAACTATGAAAGGCAGGAGCCAGCAATTTATGGTGAGTGAACCTAGAGTATAGACCTGTATTTTGCATGTTTCAATTTAAGTTTAACTTATCTAGTAAAAAAATGGCATCACTTGAAAAAAAAGTTGTCTAAGTTACCCCCTTTTATGGTATTTGATACACATTTCACAATGAGATTTAACTGATGGAAAGTTGTCTCAAAATTTAAACACCTATTGATACGCGTCCAGATATGAATTTTATTCATATTTTTGCCCTATTTTGTCTAAATAACATCACTTCATATTCAGAATGATTTTGTCTCCCATTACGCAAGTTTTCAAACATCTCATGTCTTTTAGTTAGAAAATGTCGGTTGTTTAGAAGCAGTAATTATTTCACTTTCATAAGTCAAAGAGCGTTTAGTCGTGTCACTCATGTGACATATGGTGTATTCAAATTTAATAGCGGTGGCACTTGCTGAAATTCAATCCCAAAAATTAGTGTACGAGTATTTAAATTTCATAATTTGGTAGATCAACAAAATAGATAGATAATTAATTTTATATAGGTATAGATAAATGCACTGCAAACAAGGGTTGGCAATATTTTTGATTTTTTAAAAAAATCAAAAAAAAAAAAAAATCAACGATTTTTTTTTCATGTTTTTTTTATTTATTTGATTTTTTAAACTTTTTGTCTTTTTGATGTGTTATTTTTTATGTTGCAATTAGCCTACTAACAATAACAGTACCGGTATATGGATCATAATGGATGGCTAAAAAGGGCACTTATTGCCTCCAATAATGACCAACAGGCCAAGGTGGTGTTTACCCCTTAGGGATTTTTGGGTAAACAATTATTGGTACTATGTCTATTCATTAGCTTTGTAAAGTTTGTATGGAGCAAGGTAATAAGCTAAATATTGACCATTTAACTGGCTTCAATATACAAAAACACTTCAGGAATGCAGATCTTCTAAACATTGAAGAGTCACATAACAGATAGGTAGCTGATAGCACAGTGCACAGCACTATCAATAGATACACTAGTTTTATGTCCTAAAAATCTACCAGACTACTCACTCTACCCTCTATACACACTTAGTCAAATAGTTAAAGACTACTTATAGCCTTATAAGAATTAGCTAAGCTGCTAGCTACGTACAATGTATGGCACACTTGATGCCTCTGTACCAAAAACTTTCAATTTATTGGAACCTAATACACACTAAAGGCAACAAGTTTATATACCAATTTGTCATTTATAGTACATTTATACTAAACCATGAATAACAATACCTCAATATAAACTAAAGACTGCCACTCAATATATTTAAATATATGAAAAAATAAAAAAAATAAAAAAAATTGAAAAAATAAAAAAAATCATGATTTTTTTATAAAAAAATCAAGTGATTTAATCACATGATTTAATCATTTTGATTTAATCATTGCCAACCCTGCCCCAAATGGCAACCCTTGGTGCTTGCTTGATGCCATGTTATAACTTATAAGTGTAAAAGAAGAAGAAGTTAAGAACTACTGTGTGAAAATGTGAAAAAAAGAATATGTACTATCCCGTCGGAGATGCCAAATATGTTACCGTGCTAGCAGGTGGGACAAACCCATTGTCCACTTCAGAGCAGGATGGAATTCTAAAATTTACAGTTCATAGATTATTCCCGATACACCTAGACCAGTTATTCGATACAACATTATTTGAGGCAAAAAAATAAACTTATAGGCTTAAACAGGTATAGGTAAAGGTCTAAAAAGTTTCTATAAAGTAATCACTTAACTTGGAAATGTTGCGTGTCTGCAGGGCAGCTTGCACTCAACAATTAAAATTATAAAAAGTACTAGTTCGTTAAAGATTTGTCTCTTAATGT
>NW_025934670.1:40380-41579 GCF_000764305.2 Hyalella azteca | reverse complement strand
CACGGCTCGAAAAATTCAGTCGCGGCTCGCCAAGTAGATATATTCCATACTAGCTGTGAGGGAGTGAGACATGCTTTTATTTTATTTCAATTTACTTTCTACCCTCAATGTCTGATTAGCCTACACCTAAAATGTACCATGCTCTTAACTGTTTTCTGCCCTTTGCTTTTATTAATTTCTCTCTCTCTTTTTCTGTGTGTGTTGCATGTTTTTTAGACTTTCAGATTGTTTTTAATGAGTGTTACTGTGTTAGGTACCTACCTAATAGTAATAGGTTTTGTTTCAACCTAACCAGGTTTAGGCAAGAGGCTCTCAGGCTAAATGGACCAGTTTCCAGTACTCCTATAAGAAGTAACAAGAATAAGAAGACTTTGTTGTTTTTCTCAGTTCTCTTTAGAGTGTAAAAAGTCAGTTTTCCATCTTGATTAAATTTACTTCTTAGCATCCTGAAACCAGTCAGTAGGCCTATGTAATAGGGTAAACGCGGTATATTCCGACACATTAAGGACGCATTGAGAAATGAAAAACTATAAAAAAAAGTATGCGTTACGTAAGTTCTGTTGCCTTCACATGACTCTCAAAACACTTCACTACGCGTCAGCAACGATGAAATGTCATAAACTGTTGCCATATTTATTAAAAAGCCTTTAGAATGGAAACCTACCAAATCCCTATATTCCGTCACTTTGTGTGGCAACATCCGACACGTGGAGAGTCGTATTGCGTCAGCGCTTCAAATTTAACTGATACGTATTGCCGACATCCACTTGTTCGAATTCCGTTTGCTGTGTGAGCTGTACTGGGGTACAACACGGCTTTGAATTAGAACACTAACGAATATTGAACACTACTTAATTACGTTTTAATTAACAGCTATTAGGCTTTTAATTAAGCAAATTTCAATTTTGTACAAAGCTTTGAACGATCTGTGTGTGTCCAATTCAAGTTCTGTCGGAATTAGTTTTCATGTGTCGAAATCCAACATCTCAACTTAACCATCTATTAATTTATTTACGACTTGAAATCAGCAAATACAAGTATACTTAAAGGATTTCTAATATATTCACAGACGTATTTAAAAGTCTCAAACCATAATATTCTTCCTATAAAAACAGTTATTCACTATTTGGTAGAGCCATGTCAACTGTCAAATTTGACACATTTTTCGATGATCTCACCACGAGGCATGCATTGTCTCT
>NW_025934670.1:0-40287 GCF_000764305.2 Hyalella azteca | reverse complement strand
TTCAAGGCAGAAGGCTGCAAAGCCTCTGTCTCTTATACACATCTAGATGTGTATAAGAGACAGGTTCTAATTCAAAGCCGTGTTGTATTCCAATACAGCTCACACAGCAAACGGAATTCGAACACGTGGATGACGGCATTACGTATCAGTAGAATTTGAAGCGCGGACAGAATACGCCTCACCACGTGCCAAATATTGCTACACACGGTGACGGAATATAGGGATTTGGTAGGTTTCCATTCTAAAGGCTTTTAAATAAATATGGCAACATTTTGTGACGTTTCATTGTTGCTGCCACGTAGTGCGATGTTTTGAGAGTCACATAAAGCGAACAGAACTTGAGTAATGCATACGGTTATTTTTTTATAGTTTTTCATTTCTCGATGCGTCCTTAATGTGACAGAATATACCGCATTTACCCTAGGTTTCCTATAAGCCAATTTCAAAGTTTTTAGCACCAGCAGAAAGCTCTTGTAGGCTATCTATCTATTCTAACTAAATTAAAACATTTTGGTTGAGACTTTGACTGCAGGTGGGTTGGGACTTGGGAATATTTGTGTGGCTGATAGATATGAATGGTATAAATTCACTGAAAGGTAGAATTGAAATTAGTAAATACCAGTTTGATAAATGAATAATGAATAAATGACAAATGAAAAAAGAAATGAAAGATGATTGATGCTCCAAATGTTGCTGCCTGCGTGAGATTGGTGTGCGTCCCATCATGGGACCAAATCGGCAATCACCAAATCCCCGCCTCCCGAAAGGGAGGCCCAAAGCCTGTTTTTTGGCCGGGCCGGCGCACGGGCCCCCGTGTGTTGCTGGCGGTGTTGCTGCTGAGATCTGGGGATGTTGAAGCTAACCCGGGACCGGTGTGGGTGTGTCAGATCTGTGGCCACCGAATCACTAAGACACAGACGTCTTTCCAATGTAATTCACAATCACTACACTGGGTTCACGAAAAATGCACCACAATCAAAACAGCAGACTACAATAACAACTGGACCTGCAGTCTTCACACAGCACCCCCAATTACCATAAACCCACATATTCAACAAAACTTACCCCAGCAACACAACCCAGCATTACCACCCCAAAGACCCACTCAACAACCACAGTCATTAGTTCTACCAAACCCTCCAAACCNTTTCACACCTGACCCCGCTGAATACAGGAAAATACTAAACCTTACCATAGACAATACCACAATCCCCACCATCACACACCCAAAAATACTAGGAATCACATTTGACCCAAAACTAAACTTCAATACCCACATCCACAACACACATGACAAGGCAACCAAAACAATAAAAATTCTAAAATCTCTCACATCAACAAACTGGGGAAAACAAAAAGAAGTCCTACTCACCACCTACAAAACTATAACACAACCTATAATAGAATACGGCAGCACCATCTGGTCCCCCAGCTTAGCACAAACTCACACAAACAAACTACAAACAATCCAAAACACAGCACTCCGCATTGCAACAGGTTGTACAGCTGATACTAACCAAAGCCACCTACACACAGAAACAAAACCGCTTCCAATAGACCAGCACCTCAGACTCCATGCATCCCAACTCAGACTAAAAGCTCAAGCACCAACCCACCCACTTCACACTCATACTCAACCTTACAACCCACCCAGACTTATGAAACAAACAGTTTTCACAAACAGAAACTATACCACTAACATACTCATAGAACCAGATCAAGCCACAACAGAAACACTAAATAGATGCAAGAAACAAATACACACTACAATCACAACTAACTACATAGACAATCTACCAAACAATGCTGTACTTTCGGCACCAGCACCAGCCATAGACTCTTCAGAAACCCAATTACCCAGGCACACACGCCAAGCACTAGCACAACTCCGTACAAACAAGTCCCCCCTACTACACCAATACCTACACAATATAGATCCAGCCACACATCCGTCCCCTCTTTGTCCACTCTGTCTCAGACATGAACACAACACCTGCCACCTGTTCGGCTGCTCGGAACTGGTCACGCCCTTGTCGCCCCTGGTTTTGTGGGACTCTCCCATCGAGGCGGCGGGACTGTTAGCGCGCTGGGGAGAGAGGTTGGGCTGGCCACAGGAATGGGTGTAGGCCCCGTCCCGCACTTGTCGCGGGACGGGGAGGGCGAACAACAACAACAAAGATGATTGATGAATGAATAATAAATAAATGATAAATGAGTGATGAATAACTGGTGCCAGCAGGTTCATTGATGCATTCATTATTTGATAGAGAAATGTTAGGTAAACAATATATACATGATAGATAAACAATAGCTACATGCTAGGTAAAAAATAGGTAGATGATAGCTAAATGATAAGTAAATTATAATAATAAATGGGGGTATCAAGTGGCATTTATATTGGAATTCCTGGATCAAGAGATTCTTTTGTACACCCCTTTTACTGTAAAAGCACATCAAAGTTATCACATGCTGAACCTTCCACCCCTGCAGGCTGCAGCTAGTTTTCATTCCGCTGATATTGCCTTTTTTGCCTCATGTGGATCTTCTCTCCAGCATCTACATGGATGTGCTGAGATCTGTAGTCAATTCAATGCCTTGTGAATTCTTGAAGCAGAGCTATCCTCAGAATTTTCAGATCTATACTGATGGATGATGTTCTGCTACTAGATCAGTTTCTGCTGGTCTTTATCTATCATCTACCAACCTGGCTACTGGGTGACTGTTGAATCCAGCACACACAAGACTGGGGGCTGAATTATTTGCTATATTCAAGGCAAGGCCATGTAGCTTGCCACCACTGATGTATCTCTGCAGGGTAAGCCAGTTTTCATCTTGACTGACTCATGAGCAGCACTGCAAATTTTTTCTTTTCCATCTGGTTGCTCCTATTGCTTGATCTTTGTTCAAATTCAAAACTGATGCAAATCAAGGGGCTTAATAGAATGATGATGTGCTTGGTTTGTAGCCATAGCAACATTCGTGGGAATGAGTTGGCTGATTTAATGGCAAACCTTGCTTACATGAATGATCACTCTGCACAATCCAGTTTGTGTTTTGAGGAGTGGCTCATCTTGTTAAAGGCCAAATTCTTGGAACATTGGTCTGGGGAAGTGCAGTCTTCAGGCTGGGTTTGGGAGCAACGTTAAATTATGAGGACTATGATTGCTACCTTGCTCAATGGAATATGCTAAGGCTCATTGCTGTGACTTGGTCATGCAGGTGTGAAAGCCCACTTGGCCTGTATAAATTTGGCTAATTCCAGCATATGCCCTACCTGCAACAAGGAAGACACAATTGGTCACTTCATTTTGCACTGTTTGCTCTTCATCAACCAGAAGAGGGAGTTTCACTCAAATCTGGATAACCTTTCATTCCCTTGCAATCTTGCCACAGCTCTGGGGGGGGGGGTAATACCTACCTTGAAAAAGAAGAACTGGTTAGTCATCACCTTGGACAATACCTCATAAGATGCAGCATGATGAACACAATTTGAAAATAATTGGTATCTAATTCTTTTTATTTCTTCTCCCACACAACAACCACCTCTTCATGAGAGTGTGACAGAAATCCAAATTGAAGCAAAAGTGGCAAGATAAAATAAAGTTCCCACAAAATCCAGTTGTGCTCAGGCTGGGTGGTGTGACTTCTTCCCATCCAAAGTCCTAAAATCAATAAAAATATTCGTTGCTTTGATAATTTGATTGTTCATGAATCATGGTGTGTTAAGGAGTGTTGTAAATTTTTGCGTAATAATTCTAATTTTAGGTCATAATGCCTATCCTACAATTACCTGACTAATCTTGGCAATGGATTGAGTTAAAAAGCAATGTGCATGCAAATTTGCCACTTGTTCTTGCCCTTTACCTTTGATCATTTGATGTACTGTCAAAAGCTTCAATGACATGTAAGCTGCTAATAAGCAGCTACTGCACTTAGCTTGCCACTTGTCACTAATAATTGTATACTAGTCAGAACTCAGAAGTTCAGTGCTATGGCTCTTGTTAGTTTAGGCAGCTGACTCCTTGTTAGAAATACAGACAAACTATGCAAATTAATGTTCACATGAATGCAACTGGTTCAAATGACAGACAGTTAAATGTGCCATTTGTCTTATTTTTTCTACAAAAAAATTAGGCAGGAGCCTTCAAAATGGAGGAAATTGACTGCAAGTGCAAGCACAGACAATTTAGTCTTGTGCGTCAGTTGCTTCTGCTGGGCTGCCAAATTCCCAGAATGTTTTAACAATGATGCTTATTGTTCTTATTTTACTGTGAAACCTGTTTCAGATATATAGGTATTACTTTAATTCTTTTTGCAAATTTATTTAATCAAATTCTAAATGGCTTTTGTAACTAGGATCTCTTGGAGACTACCAATTCGTCTCAGTTCAGATTGCAAACTTCCTCCAGTACTTCACAGAGCGCACTCAAAGGTGAGGGGAAATTTTATTGTGGATATAAACACTGCAAATGTTTTTCTATAATTCTATGTGATTTAAATGTCAAATAATTCTTTCTGATATAGGTATTTTTTTAGTATGAAATTTTGTAACAGTTTATTTTACTTTTTTCCTTATGATACCATTCCTTTTATTCAATTTTGTTGTGTTGGTAGTATTCAAGTAAAATAGAGTTTCCAATTTCACTATTTTCTTGCACTAATTCATTTTAATTTGGTAGGACTATAGTCAATTTGTACTTAGTTATATTGGTTTTGACAATTTGATGTAGGTAAGTTGAGTGATCTATTTGAATTTGGTTGTTTACCTTTGTTCAGTTTAGACTGCTTAATAAATTAAATTAAGTTTTTGATAGCATAAGCTTGTTTTTTCTGATTTTGCAATCAAATGAAAGTTTCTCTTGGACATCAGTGTCAGTGTGCAATGTGCAGCAATATTGGAAAATGTTTGAAAATTTTGCTTCATTTCTGAAGTGGCAACTCTTTGCTTGTTAGTATTGATCCATATTTTTCACTTGATTATCCATTGTTTCCTCCTTTTTTCTGCAGAATTTGCATTCCTGTTCATCATCATGCAGTTCAGTTGAACTCCCTAATCAGACACAAGTTATACGGACACCTCATGTTCAGCTTGTCACTCGGCAACTCAACTTTCAAGGCAGAAGGCTGCAAAGCCTGAGACTCATTAGCTCAAGCACATGCCTTCGTCAAGAGAGTGATGAAGAGAATGGAGGGGAGGAGGAGAAGCCAGAAGGACGTCCTGTACTTGATTTAGTAGATGGTGTGAGACTTGCTGTACGAAATCACAAAGTCCTTGAAATACCTGTGGATGTCAGCATTAGGTATATGAAGAGTGAGGGTAAGTTACTTATCTTTCAAATGTTTAAGTATATTCAGACATACTTTTCTTCTAAATACAAGTGTTGCTTATAATTAAGCTAAAGTTGAATCATCACCTCACCATTCTTTTATTATTAATATTATTTTGCAATATTGTTGTAAAGAAAAAAAAATAGCATTGCTATTGTTTCTTATGATAATTCTTGTACATATATTTCCACCACTCATTGATTCGGTGGTATCAATTAATAAAAAAAATAGTACAAAAAGGTTTGCCAAAACCTGGGAAAGTGAAATTCTTCTGTTGGGTTCAGAATCCTATAAATTTTATCAGTGTGGAATTATAGGCTAAAATTATAGTTTTTAGTAGTTCACTCTCAGAGTAATAATCCAGATGAGGAAGTGAGCAATTTAATGTGTATTTGCTAGTAAATAATTGCAAATTATGATTCATAAAAAATTTGTGCCAACATGCTTGAAAGCCACAATAATAAATAATTAAATTTTAAAGAGAAAACGTTAATCCTCTTGTGTCATGAATTGGAGCCACGTAACTGTATATAGGTATATTATATTCATGTTAATATAGCACCAAACTATTGTTTAAAATTGGAAGAACTGTTCATCAGATTTGTTAACTATTGTGCCAAAACCTTGAGCACTTCTTTCTTCATGTACATGAATTTTATCTTCAGTTTTACCATGTAACTTATGTAGACGTTTTTATGTATGAGAATTTGACGCTCGGTTTACATTTCAGCGTATAAGAGCACCTATGGAGACGAGCCAGTCTGGAAGAAATACAGGCGCAATAATCCTGGCCAGTATTTTGACTTGACCAGACCTGCGTGCATTGTGAGTATGTCTTCATAGCTAATATTAATGTTGCAGATATAAAATTCCATTTTAGTGGTGTGAAAATAATTGCTTGACTGGTGAGCATTTCCTGTTTTTCTTACGAATAATACATTATCTAGTTATTTTTTGTTTCTGAAGACAAGAAATCAAGTTTGAACGAATGTTTTGATAACATAAAACGCCATTTGGCATTAATTTTAAAAATTTATCAATTAATTTAATGTGTGGCACAACAATATCTATCTAATTCAAAGGTTGCGCAGACATCTTTCAAATACGTCTACTTTTTGAAGGCCATGTGTTTTTTTTGTTGAAGGAAGTATTGATAAGTTTCTGAGACTTCCTCAGTTCGTCACTCAAGAAGTTTAAATCCAATTACCACATGTAGAAGTGTTGCTGACAGTTCCTCCCAGTTGCTCAGTATTGCTTGCCTAATTCCACACAGCAGGCACAGTTTAAATGATCTTAATGTTTCAAAAAGTAAGGATTCACACAAAACGCACAAATAAATCTTCCAGTAGAATATTTATCTATACCAGTTGCAAATTATCCTATAAAATTCTACTCTGGCGCTGAGCGTTTTCTGTCACTCGAGTATATTTAACACTTGGCGGAGGCGTGTTAAAAATAATGCTTGGAGGTATTATAAATAATAATACTAAGCTGCGTGTTGTGCACAGCTTGGAGGCGTGTTGGCCAGAGCCAGCGCCTGTCCAATATGCCGGGACGACTACCTCGTTGTCGACTACAGGAATGTTGAGCTGCTCAAGCAGTTCATCTCACCACAGTCCGGTCAGCAGTACTTTATGAAGTGAGTACCACAATTTCCATGTTTTTTAACCAAATGAAATTCAAAGTTCACAAATCACTGCAACATTTTTAGATTGGGTTGTAGAAAGTACAATTTTTTGGTGCGTTATAAATTCTCGTTTGAAAGTTTGGTTTTTTTTCCTGAAATGGTTTGCTCGAAAACTTACTGCTTGTGTATCATTTTACTCTTAGTTAGCTTGTAAAATTAAGAAGTGCATCTCTATTTGGAAGACCCAGCTTGGCACGCTAGGGATAACTGAAGTAAAATTCATGCACAGGGAACTATACACAAGTAAGATACTCAACTTAATCATGTATGCTCTGACAGGAAAACTTGCGTGTGTCAGCGAGCATTTAGATACCTGGAGGTGGCCATAGAGCGGGCTAAGGACATGGGTCTGCTAGTGCATGACGTGCCCATACGCCGCTACGACTATCGTAATTTTTACCCTCCCGAGCTGCTGCAAAGTAACTACACATACGTTGAGCAGTGATGCTCGAATAATGTGTAGGAATTATTTTTCGTGACTGTAATAAAAAATACGATAATAAAGTTTGAGAGTTAATGGAAAATGTGCAATCGCTCATATATTTCAGTCCTTGAATTAATCTGGCGTTCAATGTTGTCATTAATTATTCACTGAAAAAATCATGTTTAAGCGATCAAATTAGTTCATACTGCGGAGCATAGGGCATGTTTGTGCCTTGCTAATGCTAAATATTTTCATAATTATGAGAAGATGATGTAGATAGTTACCTACTCCAACCCACATGGATAGAAGTAAATGAATTGTAGACAGCATGTGTTCTTACGATACATTCAAAAATACACATCATTTAAAATAATTTGGTAAAATAACTTCTTATTGTACGATGACAAAAAAAAATCAAGTAAAAAGACCATTTACCAAAAATACACATGGCACTTCAGAGCGCGCTGCTGGCTTGATCCCGTGTATATATGATGACATGAACATTTATCCAAAAAAAAAACTAATGAAACTAAGTAATAATAGTTACCGATATACCAAACATCAAATAACATATACAAGTAAGTTGTGAATGCAACATAATCAGCGAAAAACGGCTTGAGGCATTCGGCGAAATGATGTCACAATAGTAACAGTCAATCATATGCTTAAGCTTGCACCAAGTACATAGGTTCTGAGTAAATCAATCTTAGAATCCGAGCCCCCTTACATTAAAATATAATTTTAAAGAAATTCACAAGATAAAATAACAATCCCATGACGTACAACCGAAACCGAGCCACTTGTGTAAAACTAAAAGAAACAATGGCGGCTATACCAACCGGTTTCAATATTGTCATGGAGTATAATGGTAAAGAAGATGAAAATAGTGTTCAGTTACGTAGGAGTGAAAAAACTCTTAAAGCTGTCAACATATCTATTACTGAACCATTTCCAGTTAACGCAGTAAAGAAATTTTAAACAGTAATAACAAATCATTAATAAAGTCAATTACGAAAACGACTAAACATGAAAGTATTTTATGATAGTTAATATGGACAAAAACGTTTTGCGATGCGCTGTGTCCAACCACGAATGAAATGTGTTCGCAGCAGTAACAGACAAAACAAAATAAAAATTCAAAATGTATAGTAATCGGTAGATTGACTTAGGTAATTCAGATTATGTAACTCGGCCAATAAGCTAAGCCAAGGTTCTTTAAAACCATTTCAAACCGCTACTGTTTACCGTAAACTCGTGTGCTAATACGGCCACCGTTGTTATAGCCCAACGAGTAGACTGTACAATATGACAAGACTTCGACCCTATTCCCAATGCTACAAGAGTTATAGTTAAACTGCGACAGTTACTTCCAAATTCTAGAAAGCATCACGTTGAAAGAAAATACCATTCGAGTTAAGAATCTAACTAAGCTAAAATCACAGAAAGTAGTATTAAATCTTCATGACTGCAGCTCATGCAACGAGATGAGTTCATAAATCAATCTGAACCCATTATCGTTTAACCTTATGCTACTTGTGGTAAACCTTCCAGGATAGGGATGCCGAATCTAGAGTCGTGCGCCCGAATCTAGAGTTTGGAAACGTTGTGTGGTCACCGAGATTTGAAAAGGACAAAAATTTAATAGAGAATGTTCAAAGACGTGCAACAAGGATAATTCCAGGCTTGAAGGGCAAGTCCTATGAAGAAAGATTAAAGATTATGAAGCTTCCAAGCTTCAGTTATCGCCGTCTGGGTGGGGACCTCTTTGAACTATACAAGTATACTCATGGTTTATACAAGGTCCCTGAAGGATTACTAAAATTTGAAACAAGAACCAACACCAGAGGCCACGGCTATTAACTAAAAAAACTGCGCTGCAACTTGTCCACGCGACAACATTTCTTCTCGCTTCGAATCACCGACATGTGGAACAGCCTCCCCGAGTACATCGTTGGCGCTTTTAGTATGAACGCGTTCAAGAACAGACTAGATAAAGCTATGGAAAAATATATGTTCAGATTTGAAATGCCCAGCACCATATCGAACCCAGTGGAAGGATAGTAGCTATTTCAAACTATGGTCAGTCTTGAAAATATCCGGTCAAATGACAAGATTTTAGATCTTCTGTGAACAAGTCATGAAAAGTTCAAGATTCGGCGACAGGCCACATCCAGCCTACTCTTTAGCGCCGAAATCACCATGTTATGTTATGATACCATCAATGAAAAAAGTGATGGATCTAAATTTAAAAATAAAAGTTACTACATTTTAGTGTTCAGTGTCAGTGACTGCTAATTCAAATGACATTTAAATTTTTCATTTATTGCATACAAATTCATTTCAACACGAAACGGAATAGTGATCAAGGTCCGTGATTCAATATAGCACAGCAAGAACATCACTCGCAACGCCAGTTCAAGTCACCTAATGTGTAATGTCTTAGATCTAACATTAATTGATAAATAATATGACTTCAAAATCTGCCCGTAACCACCAGAGAATAGCGCTTTAAGCTTTAAAAAAATATTATATGGCATATGCGTAAGAAATGACTGGGGCGAGAACTCGCACCGAACGTAAAATGCCCCACAAGAGAGGTTAAATACAATTATTATACATAGGAAATAAACGATAAAAAATATATTATCATTACTAAAATCCAGACGGGTCGCACAACCATCCATTTATCGTCCAAATCATCGTGATGAGCTGAACACAAATGGCACGAGAGCTAATATTTGGATTGTTAACATAATCTTGCCCATCCCGCAATTGAGACATGAAACCTTGAGCCCAAATAAGAAACGTGTTACTTCAGTAGGAGGCTCCCGAAGCTACAAGTAAAACAACCATTATCACATCTTGGAGCTCAAATATTTAAGAAATGCAATTTCTTGGGTAAGAAAGTCAACTCCAAGTGACCAACAAATCAGCAGGGAAAACCCCGCTGCTTGGCGACGCATAAATTATTAGGATGCAATCACTCCAAAATGCCCCGAGCCCGGGCTATCATCCGGCGCTCGTCGAGCAGCTGCTGTCTTTTGGCTCTAAGGACGGAGTAAAGGCCCAGCAGTGAAGACAACGAGCCCAGCGCACCGATCTGTAATTGTTTTTTTTAGTGAATGTATGGTATGAACGTCTTCGGTTTAAGAAATGGTAAGTTAAGAGCTGGCGAAATCATTAGTAAATATTTAATCTCGTAGGTATGAGTGTTTTATTTTGATTCAATAGCACGGAAGCCATAACTTTACCAATTTCTCAAGCCAAAAGAAAATTTGCTTTTGGTATAACTTCATCAATTTTTCATTTAAGGCCCACAAGGGGCAGAAGGCCTCATATGACCGACGACTTGCAGCTGAGAGATAAGGAGCAGCTCAGTCATCTCCGAGAGACTATGACGAGGCATGTATAGACCAAGAGGAATAAAATAAATTGTGCAAGCGTAAGACACCGCGCTTAGATGCTGAACTAATACTGTCAAATACCGCGAAGCGTTGTGCTGGCCCAGAAAATTGCCCCGGGAACGCGAAATTTCAAATAACTCTTGATGAGATTAGACTAAGTCAAACGAACTATTGAGAGAGATATTTTATAATAGAATTAATACTACCGTTAAAACTTTAACACAAACCAGCAACGAATTATTTCGAAACACGTTATGACAGTAATAGGCTTGCATATCTCAATTTAGTGCGCGTAAACGTGCAAACCTTGGGCTATTGCTATTTGTTCCAACGCTTTCTCCACAACTTGGTACCAGAATTTTAGCGCTCTCCTCCGAATTTTTTTTACTCTCCTTTCGATGACTTAACAGATTAGAACATATTTTCCGGGAAATAAATCTCAACTCACCTGACTCCTGCTGCCAGTTGAAGAATAGAGCATTGTCATTCCGTTCTTGAAATCAGCAGCAGACATGATAAGCGTCAACACCTGCTGACGATATCTGCAAACAAGAGCTCAGTTAAAGCCTGCACGACTCGTATTGGGTGAGCCTACCTAAAGTTCATACACAGAACAGAAAACAATCTATGTAAAGTAAGAACCAACAAAATACACAATAATTTCATTGGGCTGGATCAAAACCTGCAAACAGCTCATGAAAGAGACAGCTTCCAATTAGCAGGACATTTACACTTATATATCAACACAAAAGGCTGCATACCAGCCAAATACATGTCAGTGGTTTCTGTTTGTCTTTAATCTATTGCTGGAAGACATTACCGTTTTGTCTTGATTATTTTACCAGTTGAATTTTAAATGAAAGTAATTATCTGTGCCTCCAAAGTCACCTAATAAACATGGCGTGGAGAAGAACTACCAAGTGTACCATCTGATGGTAGTGTTTACGCTTTATGATGCTATTCCACTTGATAGTGGTTCTTTTTCTTTGCTCAGTGACACCGAAAATATATCTAAAACTACTAAAAGCAGCGACATGTCCTTGCTGATGTACAATATGAACTCAATTTACTTTGACCTCCTCAATATATCTTGGAGCGGAAAAGTTAGTAGTAAGAAGAGACTCTTCAATAACCACACACAGAAGGCATTGAAAAGAGATGAGTTTTTAAACAAATTAAAATAATTAACAGACAAGATATATGGCTATACCACACTTCCTAGGAAATTTTTAGTGTCATATAAAGAGACTGCAAAGATTTGATTTTAAATATGATACTTGAGTACTGCATTACTGAGAAAGTTAAATTAAGACAAGATTCTCTAATTTGAAGCTCACAGTTTGCCGCGTTCCTCGCTGCTGCCCAGCTTCTTGTCACGCTTCAGCTGTCGCATCGTCAACAAAGTCCTGCGCAATACTAATCATTTAAGAGCTTCACTTAGCAACGTCGAAGACATTGACACATACTCGTAGATATTAAAATATTGGTGGCAAGTGAAGTATTTTTTTTTAATTTAAAAATAGTTTTTATGTGACACAAAGATATTGGTGGCAAGTGAAGTATATTTTTTTTTTAATTTAAAAATGTTTTTTTATGCGACACTAAGATATTGGTGGCAAGTGAAGTATTTTTTTTTATTTAAAAATGTTTTTTCTGTGACACAATGATATTGGTGGCAAGTGAAGCATTTTTTTAAATTTAAAAAAGGTTTTTATGTGACACAATGTAATTGTCGAGAGTATTATGGACGAAGGACGTGGCCCAGAGTCGCACCTCAAGATAGTGCAGAAGAGGGACATGACCCAGAGTTGCACCTCAAGATAGTGCAGAAGAGGGACATGGCCCAGAGTTGCACCTCAAGATAGTGCAGAAGAGGGACATGACCCAGAGTTTGGTGGCGACGGTCTTGCAGGACGCGGCTCGAGGGTTCGCAGGCCACAGCCAAGCTATTTTCTCTGCCGGGTAGTAGAGGCTGTCGCACACATTGCCCAGCACGCTCAGCAACCACATTAGTCTGTCTAAAGCCCCGCAGTTCTGTAAACAAAGTCACTTTCGTTATAACCTACATCCGATGTATACTAATCAGCATCCAAGTATAGTTATCATTTTACTCATCAGTTTACATTTTGTCGCGAAGACTAACAATCCTAACAAAATCTTGTTTTCTTTGTTGACTTTTATCTGGGATCGTAAATGTACAAAAACTTCGCGTTCAGACAGTGACAAGTCAGGAATGAGGAACGGCGGTTACTTACTAGTAAATGTGGCCTACTGAGGCAGGTAACCTGAGACCGGTTCAGTAAACCTGGTGGGGTTTACAGAACCGGTGTCCGGGTGTGGTTAATTGAGACGTGTCACTGGGTGTAGTTTAATCAGGTCCGTCGACTGATATGCTGTTGAGCTGGTGTCTTGGTGTGGTAATACTAACACCACCCGCACTAGGCTACCTGCTGTGGCTTACCTGGCGTGGTTTACAGAGGCAGGTTACCTGACGTGGTTCACAGAGGCAGGTTACCTGACGTGGTTTACAGAGGCAGGTTACCTGGCGTGGTTTACAGAGGCAGGTTACCTGACGTGGTTTACAGAGGCAGGTTACCTGGCGTGGTTTATTGTGGTAGGTAACGAAGGTTGTGCGTAACTTGGGCAGTTCATCGAAGGATCTGAAGACCAGCCTCGCCAGGCCGATGTCGCAGCTGATGCGGTCTAGTTTGGCCCTACGAAAAGTTATTGGAATAAATAGGATGCAATATCGACGGATTATTTAATGTGATAATGAGTATTTTGAATTTTACATTCAAACAAGGAAAACATAAGAAGTTGGCCCTCTTATTTAGGGATTATTAGTTATAGTTTCATTATATAAGTTTCAGGAGCAGTGAGGCGCCTATACTCACAGTTTGTGAGGTGCCTACACTCACTGGTTGTGAGGCGCCTGTACTCACTGGTTGTGAGGTGCCTGTACTCACTGGTTGTGAGGCGCCTGTACTCACTGGTTGTGAGGCGCCTATACTCACTGGTTGTGAGGCGCCTGTACTCACTGGTTGTGAGGTGCCTGTACTCACTGGTTGTGAGGCGCCTATACTCACTGGTTGTGAGGCGCCTATACTCACTGGTTGTGAGGCGCCTGTACTCACTGGTTGTGAGGCGCCTGTACTCACTGGTTGTGAGGGGCAAGGTGAGGTGAAGCAAATATGGCCAGGTGCTGACAGAGACGCAGGAGCTTCTCACGCACGCGGAGGTCTGACAAATTATCCAGAACGAACGGCATTAAAGATGCCGACATTGTGGATTGATTTATTTATGTTATCTTTAATGATAAGGCATGAATCTATGAAATATTCTGGCAGTTAATGGACCTGTGAATGATGAGATTGTGTTGATATTATTATAGCCACACAAAATGTAGCGGTAATACTCTTGAAAGCTTCCATCATCGCGAAAGTGAAAAAATAGGTTCCTTCCACAAGTGATAACCAAATATGCTGCCATTTTTCATTACTTTTCAATCATGTAAAACCTCTGAAGCTCGATTATGCGTTATTTATTCTCCCCCTTAAGACTTTCGTTACCATTCATATCGAGCCAAGGTCGATACGAAACGAACTTTACAGAGTCGATAATCTTTTAGTTTCGCAGAAAACTTACTTACAAAACATATTTTAATGTCATTTAAAAATATATTTTATGGCTCATACTCGAATTGGAGGAGCTTCCTGCCAAAACTAGTGATGGTCTCGCATACTTAAGTCTTTGGATGCTAACCACATTAAGTATGAATTATCTATCTACTCCAAAAACAAGAGTTACTCTCTGAAAAATTTATCGCGTCCAATCTAAGTAATTTTAGAGTCCTCCTCTACAGCTCCAAGAGCTTCACTTCAATCTCACTAGGTGGGCTAATTAAATAATACTCAAAGCTTGTTCTTGCTCCTTGATACAATATAAATCATGTAAATAAATAATTCATGTAAATAATAAGATCAAGGGCCGTACTATCACAACTCCAAATTTCTATTCACTGATTAGTGGATTCAGCTTGAATGGCCGTCAGAGATAGGCTGAGTTATGTCAGGCTGAGGGCGTCAGAGATAGGCTGAGTTATGTCAGGCTGAGGGCGTCAGTGATAGGCTGAGTTCTGTCAGGCTGAGGGCGTCAGTGATAGGCTGAGTTATGGCAGGCTGAGGGCGTCAGTGATAGGCTGAGTTATGGCAGGCTGAGGGCGTCAGTGATAGGCTGCAACTAGTAACTAATTTTGATAGTGCGGCCCTAGAGCTACTGGGGCGCCAGAGGGTCGTAGAGCTCCCCTGCATGCCAGCTAAGACCGGCATTGCCCTGGGCCTGCAACTCAATTAAAACTAATGATGACAATTTACGTTTATTTTTTCAAATTTAACTCATTTTTGTCCACGAAAATTCTTAGCTGCTGAAAAAATAGAATTTTATCTTTATAAAATTTTATCTAAACATAATACCTTATTATCATTCTCACATTTAAGGTGGAAACTCGTTCTCATCGTTTTTTTACGAGCGTTATCCGATATGTTCTAATACACAGCAAATATAGCAATTAAGTCAAATTTGAATTATTTCGGTTGTATTATAGTTTGAATGATAGTAATCTCTGGGGAAATTTGAAGTACAAATGACGATGTGATGACCCAACATCAGAAAATATAATACAATGGCATTCAATTGATCAAAACAAAGCTAAGATAAAACTCATTAATTGAAGACAACGTCAATAAATTCACCACACAAAAAGCATTGAAGCAACAGCTGATGCCATCAACACACATTCCAGGAACGATCCAACCATTGACAATATTCCAACATACACAGCACGTAAGTGTTTCTGTGTGTGTCATCATGGCAGTTGGACAGTCACGGACTGTCGTAGACGACATTCAAGTTGCCCTCGTTCATAGATAACTAACAAAAATAAACTATTAAAATATACCAACAAATAAAGCTTACATCATTATTCCATAAACCACCGGAAAAATCAGTTGGAAAAGACTTGAAAGGGAAACTGTGAAGATGATTTTTGAGCGCAAATCAACGGACTAGATAAAACCACCAAAATAGCGTTAACTAGCTCGCTGGTAGTACGTGGACACTTTTATGGTTATGAAAACTTTTTTGTAAGTTACTCTCTACTTGTCAGCCGTACTACCAAGCAGTCATAGTCGCACAATTTAGAATGCAACTAAAATATAGAAACGGTTAATTTTTCATCGAATACCTTCCTGTTTCCAATCTAAATTTTCTTGAATTTTGCTACTGCTTGGAAAGCACAATTATTGAAAATCTTCAAATTGCAAACATAAATGGTTTGTCTTGAAGAAGCAATGTCACAAATGAGCATCAAGTGGCAAAAAACATATAAATGGCTGCCGTCAAAACATGAGAAGATAATTGCCTAAATAGCTGCAGTTCTGAATATTATCACAAAGAGTAGTACAATTTTACAAAAACTTTTCTGTGGAAGTAACATCATTCATTAAGTACTAAGCATCATACACAACGCTTTAGCTTTTTCTTCATCAAATTCTTGTATAAAGTTTATTTTCTAAACAGGAGAGCATCACTGCCGTTATAGCAGGCGGAATATTGGCACACGGTAAATTTAATGATAAAGGTATATTCTATATACGTACATTCAAAAACATAGATATTTCATAACAAACTTTATACCTCTAAATGTATAAAATATGTCAACATTCATTTACAGGGTAACAATTTTAAGTCTTAGTGAAGTTATTTAGCAAAAGTCATAAATAATCAGAAGATTTGTCTGGCATTTGAGAAATATCTTCTTATTTCATGTCAATGAGCCTCAACAGATCACATTGATAACTCATTGAGCGAAGGCTCAATCTTTGAGCTGTTATTCTTTAATTTAAAGCTGTTAATCTTTGAGCTGTCAACTTTTATTTAATTCTGTTAATCTTTGAGCTGTTAATCTGTAATTTAAAGCTGTTAATCGTTATTTAAATTTGTTAATCTTTGAGTTGCTGCAGCCGAGCGAGGGCTTCTCTTAGCGCCGTGTTGTTGTGGTGGTCGCCGAACTCCAGCTCGCGGTGCTCATACAGGATGCCTGTGTCGCCGGGCCCGATCAGGTACACAGCTGCACAACATACACAATTGTATTAGATACATAGCTTTGTGTACATAATTGTTGTAAAATGTACACAATTGTACATTTTACAACACACACACACAATTGTGTCAGGTACACAGCTGTATAACACATACACAATTGTGTCAGGTACACAGCTGCACAACAAACACACAATTGTGTCAGGTACACAGCTGCACAACATACACAATTGTGTCAGGTACACTGGCACAACACACACACAGTTGTGTCAGGTACACAGTGGCACAACACACACACAGTTGTGTCAGGTACACAGCGGCACAGCACACACACATAAAGGTTTAGTAAATTGACACAATCAGCCTGACTAGAGCGTCACAACGTCACAGATGCAGAGATATGAATCTTGACTCATAAGAAATGAATCTTAGGTCATAAATAACTAAATGGACCAAAAGATAAAAGGTTGCATAGTCCGCAACAAACAAACTTCACATAAAAGGTTCATTTAAAATCAAACGTGTGCAATGAACAAGAACACCCGTAAAAAGGCATGAATATTCATGCGAAATTATCAGTGGCTGAAGGGGACGGCACCAACAAGAATACAAGGTTGATTAGGCTTGAAAAAGTGCGTAAGTATGAGAATATATACCTGACTAAATTAAGACATTACATTTCCTACTAGATATATGTACAATTTAATTAATTCATAAATTGGATGATTTAAAAAACAATGCTCATAGATTGGTAAAGGAATGCGGAATATATCTGACCTCCAAGTAGAGTTCCGTCGCCCTTCATGTTGCCTTCGACGCCCTTCTGCGTGGCCTTGTAATATTTGGTGTAGAGGCTCAGGCGCAGCAGCCCCATGATGCCAAGACGACGCTCACCAGGTCCAAAGAAGCGCTTCTCCACATCCAAATACAGATCACCACTGAAGTATCTGAAACAAAACCAATATAAGGTTCAAAGTATCAACTGCAAAATTACACTTAATTGCATCTCACACATGAAATAAAATAAATACATTTGGCAAGCTAATTACACTTCCATGATAGCAAATTTTACAATTAATAAACTAAGAAGAGGGAAATTAGGAGATAGTTTGTGATGCATAGCATGGAAAGAGATGGTACAAAGCACGGCTTTAGAACAGTACAGCAGCAGCTCATTCACAATTAAAAAAGGAACATCAGACAGAACTGACATAATTTTAGTCACAACTATCAAAGAAAAGAGTTTTAAGCCAGTTTATTCATAAAGAAGACATAGGACACTCCTCATTTTGCCTATGAGTAGTTCACCAGATAATCCAGAAGCTAAATGCTGCATCAGCAAATGGGGGAATGATCCTATTCCATCAGGCATTAATGAATACAAAAGAACATATGAAAACGTGGCTGACATTTCATTAGGGGATAAGA
The DNA here is from genome assembly GCF_000764305.2 of Hyalella azteca. Classification (NCBI taxonomy): domain Eukaryota; kingdom Metazoa; phylum Arthropoda; class Malacostraca; order Amphipoda; family Hyalellidae; genus Hyalella; species Hyalella azteca. The sequence continues at coordinate 21,917 of NW_025934670.1, read as the reverse complement.
ATCCTCCAAAAGATGCAAGTGCATATTAAGATAATACATGAAGAGAAAGAAGACTTGAAGTATAAAAAATATATAAATACAGGAAATTCCCAACAGTCAAAAAAAAATAAAAAAAAAACAAGTGGGGAAAAACAGATGTTCAAAAGGAAGAAAAAGGATTGAGTGAAAGAAATAAGCTTGTCAAATAGATTTTCCAATGAGAACTAATATACCAACATGATCAGAATTATACCTTGAAGAACAGAAATAAGCTGCAAATAACATAAATATACCTTCAAGAAAAGAAATCAGGCCTTTGATCTGAAAATGAATAAGCCCTCAAATCTGAAAGAAAAGTTTTGAAGAACAAATATTATATTACCTATAGCTAAGAATACCTACGAGTCTGCAAGTACAAGAAAAGTTCCACAAGAACAAAAATAATTTCACCCATCAACAGAAATTAGCTCTAACTGAAAAAAAAATTAGCAACCTGAGGCAGATTCAATACAGAAATAGGCGTTTAAATACTGATATCAGTGTTTGAATTAAAAAAATTAGCATCCGGGTAATTTAACTTCGGTGTTAAATCTCTCACTTTCTCCCAAACTGTCCTCACTGATTGTGGCTTGAAGAGAAATTAGAACATTAATCTTCAAAGTTTTGATGCTACTAGTAAGGGATTTGCTATCAGACAGTTATTCCACTATCAATCTTCACCTAACCTCCCTGACTATGTTGGCCAAACCAACGTAGTTAAGGGGACCGACTACCCTAAAATTTTCAATTTTGGCGTTTTCCGGTTTTTGTGCTCATCTTAAAGCTGGAATTCTGCTCTTTCCAATGGTACCACTGCCATCTTTAAATGTGTTAGCTAGCTTATACAGGGTGGGGCAGAACTGATTGAACAGTTTTGAGGCGAAATAAAAGAGTAATGGAGGTACATTAAGAAGAAAGTTTATTTTCCTCATGATTAGCATAACATACCATTTAAAATACTTATGTTTTGAAAACAATATCAGGAAGATGGGGTTTGTTAGCTGCATCACACTGTTGGAGTTGTTCTTGGAAGTTTCCTTAAGCACGTTCACATATGGCGAGGTATGGCCATAACCTCTGCTGCAATAATCTGTTCCCTTAGCTGTGGTAGGGTGTGAGGGCAACTTCTGAACCCCTTTCTTTAAGATGTCCCCAAAGAAATAAATCGCAAATGCTCAAATCAGGTGACCTTGCAGGCCACTGTAAATCACCCCTTAGAGACACCAGACCTACAGGAAACATGCGTTTCAAAACATTGAGTAACATTCAAGCTGTGTGAGCTGTAGCCCCATCCTGCTGGAACCACGTCTCTCAATGCTTCATTTTCAACAATGTTTTCAATCATGGGCTGCAAGAAATTTTGCAACATTGCAGCATAGCAATCGAAATTCACTGTCATGGTTACTCCCTCCTCTGAGAACAACTCCAACAGTGTGTTGCAGCTAACAGCCCCCATCTTCCAGATATTGTTTTCGAAACATAAGTATTCTAAATGGTATGTTATGCTAACCTCTAGGAAAATAAACTTTCTTCTTTATGTACTTCCATTACTTTTTTATTTTACCTCAAAACTACTCAATCGGTTCTGCTCCACCCTGTATATTGAGAGGTTGAGATTGTATTGAACTTTTAGGCAATTAGAAAGATTTCCACCCTAATACGAGTATTCTAATTGAAATATTTAATTTCAATCGTTAAATATGTGAATTTAAAACTAGAAACAATTACAATTATAAGACAATATATAAAATAATTAAATGCAGTGAATGGATATAAAATATTTGAATTGTGCACATGTTTATTTCAAACAGTGTTAGCTTTTCTCATAACTTAAGTCTCATTTCAAGTCGTATGAGGTTTGTTTGGTTATCGTTCAGTTTATTTTTAGTATTGGTTTATTTGTCTGAATTAAATGGGAATAGTGCAGTCAGTCACTCAGTCACTACTAGTCGGTGTGTATAGAGGGTAGAGTCTGGTAGATTTATAGGACATAAAACTAGTAGATCTATTGATAGTGCTGTGCACTGAGCTATCAGCTACCTATCTGTTATGTGACTGTTCAATGTTTAGAAGATCTGCACTCCTGAAGTGTTTTTGCATATTGAAGCCAGTTAAATGGTCAATATTTAGCTCATTACCTTGCTCCATACAAACTTGACAAAGCTAATGAATAGACTTATCAATATTTGTTTACCCAAAAATCCCTAAGTGGTAAACACCACCTTGGCCTGTTGGCCATTATTGAAGGCAATAAGTGCCCTTTTTAGCCATCCATTATGATCCATATACTGTTATTGTTAGTAGGCTAATTGCAACATAAAAAATAACACCTCAAAAAATACAAAAAAGCTGAAAAAATAAAAAAAATAAAAAAAATCATGAAAAAATAAAAAAAATCATTGATTTTTGATTTTTTTGATTTCTTTAAAAAAAAATCAAAAAAATCGCCAACCCTGAATGCTGCTCACTTGCGGAAGGCTTGCAGGGCGCGCTCACTGTGACGCTCATGCAGTAGCCCATACAGAGGCACTCCAACCTCTTCTAGGAGGGGCTGCAGAGCACTGAGCTCTGCTGCCTCCTGCGCATTTCAACACCTTCTTAATAATACTGTTAATATGGTATCTTAGATACTATAATTTTAAAAATTGTAAAACTTTTTCCCGGTCAGAAATGTTTTATAGGTACAAGGATTCATCACTAAATGATGATTTTATCAAATGATGATTTTATCAAATGATGATTTGATAAAATTAGAAGACATTAGAAATTAAGAGTTAGCTCCATCAATCTTTTTTTGAGCCTTCATGTTCCCATCATTCTTTGCATGAACTTCCATGATACATAATTTAAGATTATTTTATTAATTTATTTTCAATAAAGTAACCAAAAAATCAAAAACAAAATTGATTGAGTTACTTTTAGAGGACAGAGAAAACATCACCCAAATCATAATTTTTCTTCAAACTATGTCACAAACAAGAAAGCTTCCTGTAACAGCAGAATCTTTTTCAGCAGAGTTGAGAAGTAATGGCATGAGAGCCAAGAGGCATTTCTTAATGACCTTAGTACACCTAAGAGTAATTAAAAACTAGTTCATGAGATTAATAAATTTATTTTTAATAAATCATACCTGAGATTTGTGATTTTACTGACATCAAGTACAATGTAAGTGAATAACAGACACAATCCTTAACAACAAATGTGCAACAAAGATCAATGATGCTGCTACAAGGTATATCATTTATAAATCTGAGGCCAGGATATAATGGAATAACTCATAAAATATAAATGGTTTCAAGCAGATGCAAATTGTGAAGAATGGTATTTGTATTCTGCCTGATTAGTTCCAGGACATAATAGGATCCATGAAATATTTTCCATTCCTTGGAACACAAGTATGTCAAAATTTTATCTAAGAGAATGCATTTACTCAGAAAATATTCGCTGCCCTTACCTCCCTGCACAAGGCTCACCCAGGGCGTCGGATGGCCATGACAAGAGCCCCGCTACTTTTCCAAAGCTCCTCCCCTGTCAAATCCTTGTTGCCCAATAAACTGATCAAGGGGGTGTTCTTCAGTAAATCTGTCAACACAGAGCCAATAATATAAAAATATGATTTCCATTCATTGTAAATGTTCATTTTTTATAATTACCGTATATAATTCCAGAACTTTAAGCCTAAAGTTAGAAGAATTATTTTATTTTGAGGTTTCAGAGGAACCAAATCTATAAAAAGAAAGCAATTTAAATTTATATTCATTATATGTGAATATGACTCCAAATTAAAATAGTACATCATTGCATAGGTTCCACAATTATGTATAAAGAAGGGAATACATAATCCTGATATAAATTAGTTCCTTACCTATGTGGTTTCTGGAGCCTTGTGAGCCAAACCAAAATGAAGGTGGAAGATTACAGTAAGCAAGTATGCCTGCTATAGAGCTCCCTGTGACAATCCATGCCCAACTACTGAACATCTCAGGAATTAAAGACATTCTGTAAAACATAAGTTAATTATTAAATTACCATTATTATCAATGCATGGGTATAAATTAAGCAATTAACTATAGAAAGTTTAGAAAATGTCATTATTACAACCTCCAAGCTCATTGACAATTTCATTCAGGCTTGTAACCAGTCACATAATCACTCATGGCAATTCATTCAATACATTTTTGCCAGCAGCTTTTCAATAATTAGCCTAATTTTCTAGTCAGACACCTTATCAATTTATGCATACCTATTAATTATTTTTAAAATCTCTGATTAATAAGAGAGGGAAGATATATATTGTTTAATAAATTCTGATCTAAAATTATTGAGATTTTTTGGAAGTATTTCCATGCATTCTTTATTATAACACTTCTCTTTAACTTCACTTCTTGTTTTTTGTTTGTCTGCTACAAATCTTATAATCAATACATTTAACACACTTCTACTTGTCCAATCGATCTGAAATTTTGCACACTTGCATAAAGTTGGAGACAATGCATGAATAAATTGACAGAATGAATAATTTTAAAGATTGAAAAAATTTTTAATATTTGAAAATTTTCTAAATATTTCAAAGTTTTCTAAATATTAGAAAATTTTTCAAATATTTTAAATTTTTAAAATATTTAAAAAAATTAAAAATATTTATTTTAATATTTAGAAATAAAATAAGAAATTCATTGTATATGTGTAACATTAGAGACACTGGCCACTTTTGAAGTGTTGTCTTTAAAATGTAATTTTTAACCATATATTATTAACTATTAAGTATTATGGCTAACTTGCTAAGAGCATTATGCCAACCAGTTGCCATGAATTTCATTGGTAATTCTGGAAAGTACTGAGAGTGTGACTGCTGAAAGCACACTTAACACCTTTCTTCTAAACTCCTTCAAGGCTAAAATGCACTCAAATAATAATAAAAATTGTTTTGAAAGAGGGCATAGTGCTGCCTAGGGACTCGGTGAATTTATTCCAGCTCTTTTTTTTCTTTTACAGAGCAATATTTTTTAAAGTGCAAAATAATGTTAGTAGAGCATCAAGTTTGAGGGAGTTGGATGGTTTGAGAGATGGTTCTTTGCTTTTTTCCTGTCTTCAACAGCACAATTCCAGACAGTGTGGAATTCCAGAGGGGTAATATATTAACTGGTAAACATAGCAATTCAGAAAGCTTGACCTAAAAATCTGGAAAGCCCAGCATACCTACACTTTCAGTCCATCATCATCACTGACAAGTCTCTGCAAGCTGCCACAGCTGTTTCATTGAAAAAAAAGAGCTTACATCATCACAGTAACAAGGATCCAATCAATGCTTAAACATGTCCAATGTCACAGTCACATGAATCCAATCATCGCTAGAACGTGTGCAACGTCGCAGTCACAAGAATCCAATTAGCATCAGAACATGTGTGACATCACAGCCACTGGAATCCAATCAGCATTAGAAAGCTAGAATGGACTGCCCCAAATGCACACAATGTTAATGCACTGATGCTAATTTAATGCATAATGCTACACTTCTTATTTCAAGTGGGTAATACAATAATGTAGTTATGTCACTATTGATGGAAATCACAAAGAATAACATCATCACTATGTACATTCATTCACAAATACATGAAAAACTGCCTATGATTTAATCCACATATACAAAACTGACCACTGATGCAATAAGCTGAGATGTGGAAACTCCTTCCGTTACAATCAGGATTACCAACTTGACAAAAAACAAACAAATAAGGTAGCAGGCCACAGGGACACCAACCATCAATATACTCATGCAAAAAAATGATAGATACGAATTCTTCTATATTACAAATTTATCAGTAACTGACCTTAAATTTATTTTATTTATTTATTGACATTTATTTATCATTTATTTTTTATTTATTTATTGACAAATTTATCAGTAACCTATGTAAATCATAAATGTTATACATGCAGAATCAATCGTGTGCAACAGCCAAAGTGGCGGGAATGATGGTTAGTGGTTACTGTTTACTTCTTAGTTCTCGTTACGCAATCAGTGTGTGAGGTAACTGCACTAACTGCAGATAATGCTCCCAAACTTGGAGACGATAATTGCGTGAAAACTTTATGCGACATATTGTGAGCCTTCTAAAGTTTCAATAATGAAGAAATCACAAGGTTTACAGAATCTAAAGGCTTGATTGCTAAATTGTCGAGTACAGTACTCCATTTTAATCAGTCAACTGAGTCAAGTGTCATGTTGTGCATTGCCTTTTCTTTGAGAAGTTTCTCCGATTGCTGACATACAGAATTTGAAAGCTGACATACAGAATAGGTGCAATAAATGTTTTTTTATATTTAATTTGAAACCATTATGTTAAACCTAACCTGCAGGGACTCTCAATTGTCTCTCCTGCTACGTCTACAGGCTATGGTGAGTGCCAGTTTACCTAGGCATCCTGGTAGACGGGATGTTAGGCAGAATAAGAACCTGGTAGCCTGGATGTTAGGCAATACAGCAAAAGTACAGTAAAATTGGACGTACTTCAAATGGCAAGAGTAAATAGTATTTCCTTCTGTAGATCCCTCTTGCTTATTTGCAAGTGACGCGCACAATTAACAATCTTGGGACCTTCACTGTGTTGCCTGATGTAACGTAACGTTCATGCTGATTTCCGAGGCTGATTTCTGACAGCCTATAAACCTGTTTCTAGTGTCTGGAACGTTCTTTTAAAGGCAAAACACTTTTTTTAAAGTGAACCACCAATTTTAGAATTCCACTCTGATTCCAGAAGTTCCAGAACAGCACAATTTCTGTCAGACCCACTGTGCAGAGAGTGGATGAATATCGATTGAAATTCTTGCATTTAATATATTTGTCAGTCTTCGGCCAACTATTAAAAAAAAGTAATGTTTCCGATATGTTCGATGGATCAGGATGCAGTGAAGCTCGTCCGGAAATCAGTTGCGATGAGTTCCCGCCAAAAAAATGTAAACATCAAGCTTACGATTACGTACCTAGTTGCGGTCACATTAGAGTGGTCAGACTGCATTATCACATGTTCAGTTGACACTTGCTGTACAATCGGACTGTTTTTAGGGTAAAATTAGTTATTTGGGGTAACACGTGCATGCAACCTTGTAAATAAGTTCATGGCTTGTAAATAGTTTTTCATTACTCAGCGTAAATGACTTTTCATTAAAAATTACCCAGCGACTCATCTTAAAATTACCCTGCGACGCTTAGGGCTTAAAAACCCATATATTGGCAACGCTGCATCCACCTTCTGCACCCTACTGCCAGACGAATTACCTCTTATCTAATTGTTAACAAAATTGCACAATTGGGCCATGAGATACCGAATCCAAATGTATTAAAAATTTGTCATGTTGGAGCTGTGAGATTTCAGAAACAAGTAGGAAAATTCCAATCCTAAAGTTTGGACTTTGGGACACAAAATATACACTTGACACAGTTCACAGTATATCATTATAGGGATTATATCATGTGCAAAGTCTAAAGATAAATCCCAATGAGACTTATGGGAGAAAAATAACAAAAAATTACACGATTGACATCATGACAAGTTATTCAGTGATGTGGCATTCAGGCATTGTGGCCAAGGTTTCAAGGAAAATAATATAGCCTCATTATGAAAATGAGAATAATAGTGAACTAAAATGATGGGATTTTAATTGGTTTACCTAAATTTAAATCTTGGCTGACCCACAAACCTACTCCTACCTAGTTCCTACTGCCTCTTCTCATGGCGAGAAGAGGAAGAGCTGGGAGGAGCCTGGGAGGGGAGAGAAAGCCAGCTGGGTTCTTGTCGTAGTTAACTCTAGTCTCTGGAGTCTGGACTTTGGACAGAACCCTCGCTAAATATACTCGAGCTCGAGGCATAAATAGAAGAATAGTAAGTTAGTAACTATATTTCAAGATCAAGTTAAACGTGATTTGTGAATGATTATTTGCCGGTTAACTTTATGCAATCAAGGGTGATGCGATAGACACTAAAGATGTTCACACGATGAATGCAGCTGACTCTCTTGATGATCTTGATCTTCTACTAGTTGACGGCATGTTCCACCAGAGGCTATTTTTGCCATAATCTGCTTATTTATTAAGTCTCAGGGCTGGAATTGATGAGTTTTGCCGATGAATACTTCAACAGCTTTGCAGATGTGCGGCCAGGCAGAGCAGTTGGAGGTGTCTCCTCCCAGCAGTGAAGCAGTGCAGAGTGTAAGAACTCCATGCAAGTTTACTTGGTGACGCAGTTGTGCACGGGCTTCTTCGAGCTCCGTGCAAGAGACAAGATAATGATGCGAGGTTTCTGGGGCGTTGCATGAGGGGCACAGCGGAGAGGGGGCTTGGCGGATTTGGTAGAGGGCCTTGTTCAGTGGAGCTGTGCCAAGGCGGAGTCTTGCAAAGAGCGTCTCATTTCGACTAGTCTGTAGCTTGCAGAAAGACCATGGTCGCACTGATGGTTTGATTGTTCCCAGGGTAAATTGGCCACAAATTGATGTCCACTTAGCTTGCCAAAAGTTCCAGGCTCCCTTCTGTACTATAGACTTGAGTTCAGAGAATTTGAATGGTATGTCTGCCAGTGGGTCGTCAGACATTGCTGCCTGCTTAGCGATTCTGTCTGCCGCCTCATTGCCCTGTATGCTCGAGTGACTTGGTATCCACTGGAAATGCACTTCTCCCCTTGGAAGTTGAAGGAGATTATGGTGAATAGTGGCAATAAGATGTGAATAGCTCCTGGGGAATGGTTGCATTAGGAGCTGTAGTGAAGATAGACTGTCTGTGCAAATCAGTGCTGGGTGAATGCGGTTGTCCAATAGGTATTTCACAGCTTGTAGGATGCCATATAGCTCTGCTATGTAGCCACTGTGACTGATATCCAAGAAATTTTGGTTCATTTTTCTTTAGCCATGTTTCACTTAAACAAACCAGATCTGGCTTCCTTGTGTACATATAGATCTTAAGTTCTGAAACTTTACCCTTGAGACCATTGCAGTTTAGTTGGTAGATTTCAAGCGGGGACTCTAGTTCAGTTGCTCGTTGTATGGAATTAAAATTTACAGCAGCCATTTAAATTTTCTTTTTCTTTGAGCTTCTGGTCAACTTATTCTGTCTCTTGTGAGTAGATTGTGATTCTTCTTTTTCAGGGACAGATGCAGTCTTGTAAGACTTCAATTTGTGGTTAACATCTTTTTTGTTGCAATTGTCTATGGGTAAGTCTGTAGAGCTGGGCTGGGTGGGGGTGCAAGATTCTATCAAAGATTCTTCATTAGTTGTAACTGTTACTGTAGCACTGGTGTTCCTGGAGTGAAGCTCTTCTAGTAAGGCTTCAGCAACACTGCTACCAAAGTGCTTCCTTGTGGCACTGATGGTCAGTAGTTCCTTTTCTTTCTTGTTTTCTTTTGAGAGGTCTGTGAGAATAATTTCTTTCAAGAACTTATAAATAGATATGCTGAGTTTCTGGATCTCAATTTTCATAAGGTTGGTTAGAGTCTCCATGGCATCTCCTAATAATGGTTGTTCAGGGGTCAGGTAGGTGGGACTATGAGTCAGGTTGTGTCTCCATGAAGACTGAGCCACTTGGCTGTAGGTGTTCTCTTCTGTTGATGTTGCTTCTAGGGTAGGCACGCTGCTGTGGTAGGTGCCTGGGGATCTATGCACATCTGCTCGAGTTGTAGTTACCTGGAAGGAAGATTCTTTTGGTGCACTTTGCAGTTGCGGCAAATTTTTTACTGCCTGGCTGATTTGGTTCACATTGGTGTTATTATTTGAAAGAGGATTTCTGAACATCAAGTCAGTTTGCCTCCTTGCAGAATCATAAGTCATGCCCTCTCTTGTCAGCTTGTCTATTGCCTTAGCTTGTAGGTTGTATCAACATTCTCTGTGACTGGCATTATGGGGTCCTCCACAATTTGCACACTTATAAGTGGTCAATGTGCACACTTCTTTTGAGTGATTTCCTGCGCAGAGTAGACAGCGCAAAGGTGCTGTGCATCCACTGGCAAGGTGCCTAGGTCTTTGACATCTATAGCATCTGAGTGCAGGTGGGTTGTAGGTTCTTACTTGATATGCGATAAAACCAAAGAGGACTTTTTCTGGGAGTTGGCTTCCTTCAAAATCCACTTTAAGGACCAGGGACTCTTACTTTTTTGATCCAGGAAATATTGGCAGTCGGGTGATCTTGACTTTTTTGCAGGGGTTTTTTCTGCAGGTCTAGAAGCTCTTCTATGTTGACATCCAGGCCTACTGGTCCAATGACACCTGAGCAGGAATTGCCAAGATCCAATGTTGGTTTGTAACATTTGATTATCCAGTTTCCAAGCTTGGTTGTTGAAAGTAGTTTTTCCTGTTCCTGTTTTCAGAGGGTTTAAATTCTACAGCAATAATGTTGCGCCGTTTATTAATGCGTACGTCATGGATTGAGGTGTCTTGAATTATCTTTTGTAGTTCTCTTGCAACTGTGATGGGGTCCAATGAGATTTTTCTAGTATCAGGAGACAGCTGCTTGATTATCACTGTGTTGTTGTTTTCAGATGATTTATCGCTTGCATTGGTTGGGAATGCTTTATACTGTGTTCTTTTGGCAGACAGTTTGGGAATTTTGTTGATGTTAGTGCTAGCAGGAGTGGCTGTTGATCTGATTGAGCAGTCTGATTCTTGTTCAGATTCTGTACCAATTTGTTGTTTGTGCCTGCTGCTGCTAGGGTAAGGAAGCCTTTCTTGCAAGTCCATGCTTGATCTGGTTCTTCTGTCATTTTCTACTGACTTGGGCTTAGTTTGATAGCAGGTGATGTCTTCATCTGATTGATCTGAAGATGGTTGAAGTCCAGATTGCAGGAGAGGGCCAGCAGTATCTTGTGATCATGGTGGCAGAATCAGTTCATTTTTAATTTCCCCATTTACTCAAGATTTGAACCAAGTTCTTATGTATGATAATACTGGTATCCATGATACTTTACTGGTCTACTTATAGGACTTAAAAACGAACTTGAAGGAGAGTCTAAAAAACTCTCTGCTTTGCCACTATGCTTGTGATCAGGATGGAATTCTAATTTCAAAGGTTCATATATTATTTCGATCCACCAAGACCACTTTTTCTATCCAACATCGTTATTTGAGGCAAAAAATGAACTTCTTAAAGGCTTAAAACACATACGCTAACTTGCTCAGTTTCTATAAAGTACCTAATCACTTGGAAGTTGTAAACCTGCACCTTTCACTCAACAATTAAAATTAGACTTATAAAAAAGTATTAGTTAGTTGAAAATTTGTCTCTTAAGTTGACCGCAATGAACTAAATTCCTTTAAGTAATTATAACTACGCTGCAAAGCAGAGTTTTCCATCATGCACACTAAACATGCAATTCAGAGTTCAGACAAACAGAACTACATATCACGTTGGCTAACGTGCTACTGAATTAAATAGGTACGGTACCTAGCTTCTTTCCCGCTCCCAGTGCATGATCTAGCGGTTTGATCAATCGTATACTTAATTCGTATACGATTGTATACGAATTAACTAATCATTCGTATACTTAGTGCAAGAGAATGAATAATTATGTTGTTTCTGATCAAACGAACGAAAACTTTTTCTGTTTCTGATCAAACGAACGAAAACTTCTGATCAAACAAACAAAAACTTCTGATCAAACGAACAAAAACTTCTGATCAAACGAACAAAAACTTCTGATCAAACGAACGAAAACTTCTGATCAAACGAACGAAAACTTCTGATCAAACGAACGACAACAAACTTTTTGAAGATAATTCTGAAATCATAACGTCTATTGAATTCTAATACGGATTGTTAATTTTAACATTGTATGTCCAAAAATCAAGTATTGCATTTCTTTTAATTGAAAAACATTCTTTTGCATAAAAAATAATGAATTTTTTTCTTACAGCTCTTCAGGAATGACGAATGAATGCTCCTCATATTGACAAATGATGATCTTACTCTTATAGCTAAAAATTTTAAATTGAACGATTTTGTCATTTCAAAGACTCCATTGATTACATAACTTTGGTTTTTGGAAGTGTATTCAAGAAAAGTTTCTGAAATAGTAGAAACATTCCCATTATCATTCTGAAATAGAAGCGTCATTTCCGTTCTTATATATAAACAGGATTAATAAAATACCATTCAAATCCATCCAATGTCATTCAATTTGTGATGTATGAACGACAGTTTTACTTTGATTCCTATGATGCTCATTTTTACTGGTTGAAGCTGTAGAATTAAATTAAATTAAAAAAATAATTACAATTAAATTTTACTAAATCAAATTTTATTATTTAATACACTAGATGGTACATGCTATAGAATAAAATTCTATTAGAAAAATATTGAATTAAAAATCTGATTATATTTTTTAAATTAAAAATTAATTTTTATTAAATTAAATTTTATTATTAATGCACTATATGGTACGTGCTCTATGTTTTATATAATGAAATAGTTTCCCATGTTAACAACAAAAATTTTCTACAAGACACAAAACGTTCGAAAACGCGGAATAGCAGACAAAATCATTCAGAATTTGAAGTGAATTTATTAAGATAAATTCAACATAATAGGGCAAAAAATGGAAAAATTCAAATCTGGAACGTATAAATGGGTTTTTATAATTAACAAAAACTTTCAATCATTTAAATCTCAGAATGGAATGTGAATCAAATCTATTTATTGTGAAATCAAACTAGACACAACCAAAACATAAGTGTGTGACACCGTCTTGTGATACGTAAACAGAAAACACCATGTGAATGTACACAGTGAAAGAGTAGCAGTTTATCTCATAATTTTGTGTGAAATCAAAAACTTTGTTGGCAGTGTGGAATTCTAGAGGGATATTAAATTAACCAGTACACATAGCATATTGGAAAGCAGGACCTGAAAGGTTGGAAAGTCCAGGAACTTTCTACTTCCAGTCCATTTTATTATATACATTATACATATCCTATCACTTTTCAACTGTGATTGGTTTATGGGATTGTGATTTTAGCCCCTTCCAGCTTTCCAGCTGTGATTGGTTAATGGAGTTGTAATGTTATCTGCTTTCTAGCTGTGATTGGTTGCTGGGGATGCTTTCAAGCTGTGATTGGTTGATGGGGATGCTTTCCAGCTGTGATTGGTTCATTTGGTTGTGCCCATAAGCCCCGCCCCCAAATATGGTATATGTACTACAGTACTGGTTAACTAAATACTTAACTTAAACTTGATCATTACAAACAAAAAGCCTGGAAAAATTTCAAAAAATCCATTAAATAAAAGAAAAATAGAGAATATTTATCAAACAAGAGACATTCAAACAATTTTATAACAAATCTGAGGTACTAACCATACTATACAATTGAAACAGTTTGTCCACTTCTGATCCTCCTTTTCATTTATAGTCAGTCACCTGGCAGAGCACTGTATCTAAGCATTCCACCTTGGGTGGAAAGCTTTTTTATAAGTGAACCTCCATTTCTATAATTCCACCCTGTTTGTTGGTGTTGTCCAATCGTGAGAATTTTTTACAAAGCTGGATGTTTTTTTTTTATTTTAGAACGTATTCATTGCAAAAAATGTGTCCGCTAGCCTACAGATAAATGACTAGTTAACTTGATTAGTCGTTGGCAACACGGGATTGGATTTCAAACCACGCGCGATTTCGGAAGCACGGTAGTTTCCAATGAGCTCAGTTTATAAATTTTCATTGCAGTGGAAGGTGGTGTAACGCAGTGGTAGGGTTGGCATTTTGATACGTTTTCTTATATTGACATGAGAATATATTACCTATACAGAATTCCACACTGCCGGAGGCTGAGTTGTGATGGTGTTTCTGTTTCCGGAACAATATTCTCATCATCACCGCCAGGGCTTGGCATGTCAGACTCAGAGTCTGACATTATGATTGTGCTTTTTTTCCAATCTCAAGCTACAGCTTGCAATAGTAATGAAGAAAATAAATTATATGCCAGTATACTATAAATATGACAAGTTTTACAGCAAATAATTAAACAAAAACAAAACAAAATACAATTTTCCCTTACAGTAATATAAAGATGGAGTATAGGCTGGTATTGATGTAAGAATTTTACATAGCAATTTGTCAATGCATAACAGAACGTCAGAGACTCAGAGCCAAACAAGTTTTGATGTTGAAAACAAAGGCAATGGTTATATTCAAACTACAAAAGTAGGTATACAGGAGTTCTACCTACCTAATTGGTTTGAGACATGAAACATAAACTTAACACATTTGCAGTATATGATTGATTCTAAAAGATGACAAAATATTAATAATAATAAAATAATAATAATAATAGGGTAAACGCGGTATATTCCGACATCGTAGGTAATTCCGTCACCTCTCCAGCTTTTCCTTTATATTAAGCTTTGTTTTAGTTCCATGCGTTCATTGATGGTTGAAATGGTGACGTCATACATTTGCGTGTCGAAATACTGCAAAAACACTNGTAAATAAAGGTGAGTGGGTAACGTAAGTTACAAATCATTCTGAATTTGAAGTGAATTTATTAAGATAAATTCAACATAATAGGGCAAAATGGAAAAAATTCAAATCTGGAACGTATAAATGGGTTTTTATAATTAAAAAAAAAACACCCTTTTTTTTGGATGTAGTTAATCTGCAATAATACCGAATAATTCAGCCTTAACCAGAAAATGATAATAATGTTCAAATACAATGCAAGAATTTTAACTAGGTACCTAACCTTGGCTGGCTCACAAACCTACTCCTACCTACTGTCTCTTCTCATAAGAAGAAGAGGAGGGGGAGGGGAGAGAAAGCCAGCCGCAGCCGGGTTCTTGACGCTAGAAGGACCCTTCACTAAATATACTCGTGGAATATATAGTAATCCAAGATCAAGTAATATGTGATTTATAGGCGATTATTTACCGGTTAACTTTACGGAATCAAGGGCGACAGACAATCGAGATGTTTACTCGATGAACGCAGCTGACACTCTCCGTTATTTATTTCAGTAGATTTCCATATTTCGACTTCGGCCCGGTCGTCCGCAATCCGCAGTAGTGACAAAATGTTCCAACCATGGTTGAAGCATGGTTGAACTATATAAGTTCAATTACCTGGGATTATGTATGGAATGGACGTTATTGCGTGGAATGATGATGAATTGGATAAATTGGAGGTGGTACAGAATAGGATAGCTAGACTGGCTCTTGGAGCCCCTAGATGGACTGCAGTGGAGGCTTTAAGAGGAGATATGGGTTGGAGTACGTTTAGAGAGAGAAGAATNCGTGTATCTCCCGTATCCGACGAGTGTCTACTGTATCCGACGAGTGTCTGTTGTATCCGACGAGTGTCTGTCTCTTATACACATCTAGATGTGTATAAGAGACCGCCATCGATGCCGCATCTATGCGCCATCGGTGCTCCACCTATAATTTCCACCTGTAGCCACTGATAATCATCGATGCGCCACCTTAAATTTTTATTTGGGTAATGCCATAACGGTAGAGGCTGTCTCTTATACACATCTAGATGTGTATAAGAGACAGGTTGTAGGATGATATTTGTGGGAGGAGATAGATTTTCTAAAGTACCCCTTTTTAGCCGTTTTCTATGAATTTCACGTTTTCTATCAATTTTTTCGAAAAATTCATACGAGCAAAATTTTACATTTACTTTTTACATTTTAAGTATGTATGTGAAGTTTCATGATGATCGGATAATAACTAGAAGTTTCTCCGGGGGCAGCCCGGTCCCCTTAATGTTGCTTCCACCTGGCTTGGTCTCCCTTCCTTCTTCTTACTAACAAATGAAAATGTGATGCGTGGCTGATGGCCGTTGCGAAGGCCTGACCCTGAAATTCTTTCTCTCAGAGTCACCACGCCCCAAATCCAAATCCAAATCCATAAGGTTGACCCACGAGAAGTTCCGTCTTTCAGTTCAGCTTTCTTGTTACGTCACGTAGATCGATAAACGTAAACAAACCCGTCATTCCCATGCCTGATTGGTCGACTGGTCGCATTTCGGTGATTGGTTAAAGCCCGTGACGTCACTGAGGTCAGTGACGTCACAGGCGAACAACGAGCTACATCCGCAAAAATAGGCTTCTGATGGGTCAACCTTATATTAGTTCAACCATGGGTTGAAGTATTTTTTCAACCATGGTTCCAACTGCGATCTGGTTAGATTTTCTTCACTATCTTTAGGAATTCCATTTCCAAAGCGCCCCGAAGCCATTTTCGTTAGGCTTTGGCATTGTTTCAAATTTTCAACAAAAATGATCTCCAAATGTGCGTTTTTAGTCCCTGATATTTGCACCACGCTTCTTTACACAACGAATGACCCAAGACTGATGGAATGACTCATCGAAACTCAATAACCGTAACTTTTAACTTCCAGCTGTTCGTCTTTCAAAAATATAAGTCAACAGTAGCATTTTATTTTTTTTATTATTGATGCCAAATTTTTTATTATTAATTTATTCACCAAATTAGACATATAAATCTCCTTTGACTGTAAGCTGCGAATAGCAGGAAATTTGGTCATTGTAACTAAGTTAATTACGACAAAATTAATTAAAACTGTAATTAAGTTGCATGATAAAGAAAATGCCGTCGTTATCGTCAAGTCATACTGATTTTTTTTTACAGCAAAACGTCAATGATTGACTAAAGGCACTGCTTGTTCTATGTATAATTTGTCCTAATATTACAATATAAATAGTGCACTGTACTGCACAATTATGTGGAGCCACAATTGCACGGACTTTAATTAAACTTGTAAATAAAAGTACGACTTCAGGCTTTGTTTTAATGCCGGGATCTAAGCGCACCATGAAAGGAGTGCGACGGGTGTGAATATGGCAGTGTGTTTGCTTGAATGGGTATTAAAAGGGTCAAGTCATAACACACACAGGAAAAGCATTGGGAATAAGAGGGCCCGTGTGCCGACAGCTTCATGACATAACTTTATTACACAACTTACACAGCTATAAATCAAGAAAATATCCACCAGGATCTTTAGGAAATTCGTGCCCGTGTAATTACTCCGTCAAGCACTAATGCCCACCACGTAAATCACTTGCCGATATTGGGTGGGGGCTCGAGAAACAGGTGCATGCATGTATTAATTAAGTGTAGCCAGGAGTCATTGCTCCGATTGGTATATCTCATCTCACGTCTGCCAGTACACACATCAAAATCACTAAGCATTTCGACGTTCTGAAACATTTATCTGATAAATAATAATAATAACGGTTTCATCGTTTAGTAGGCCGTAGGCCTCAAGCCTGTCGCTGATTCTTAACATCACAGAACATTCACAGCATTTTGCGATCTCGAACTCGCAACTCACTGCCACAATTCTGCTGTGCTTAACCACCCGGCCTCCTTGCCGATTCTGACCAGAAACTGGCGCACAGACCTGGGATCAACCCGCGCCTCTCTGCGCCAAACTTGGTACTGTCGCGTTTATAAAATAAATATTTCCGCGAAGGAACAGAAAACGAAAACTTCTCGCCAACCTCGAGGATTTTTCCGCGAGTTGGAAAAAGAACCGGCGCCAACATTCAAACTGAACGTGCTCTGCCGCTGAAGAACGCTGCAGTTCTTTTGTGCCCATATTTCGCGATGAAAATTTGTTATTAGCATAAACAATCATACAAATTGTACTTAAACTCTTGTATTTGACATCCAGTATAGGAGCGGGAACATTTATTTATGAGATTAGCTAAACTGTGTTGTGTTAAATCGAAAGGTTGTGGGAGAGTGTGGCAGCCATTTGCAAAACGTGAACCCAAGCTTGTCTGAGCCTGGCAGAATTCTAGTGTAAAAGTAGTGCCTGATTGTTCTGTACTATGAGATTATCATTTATTAATTAATTATCAATTAATTAACTAACTGTTTATCTGCCTTATTCGTCATACTCGTCTGACATGTTTTTCCCTTAGTTGAGTTGGAGCCGGCTTGATCAGATCATCAATTAGTTATGAGTGCCTGAGGCAGATTTGTGCAGCTGTTATTAATAATTTTAATAAAATGTATAAAAAAAAATTTTTAAAGACCACGTTTTTCATGTGGACTCAAAAGTAGAAAATAATTTTTCGGCAGCTACTGATCTCTGTTTGCTTTCATTCTCTTGGTCTTTTGTATTTCAGTTAAAATATTTTACATCTAAAACGAAAAACGTGGGGCGTGAAAGTTGGTGAAATATCGATTGCAAGATTTGATCATCACAGACACGAAAGCGAGCTAAGAAAAACGTGGTAAAATGGCTTATTTAACCGATTCGGGTTTAATTAACTCGGCATTTAATTTAGCCACGTTTAATGACCTTTCCATTTCACTTAGCTTTAACATACTATTGAAATAAGAGAAGTTGAATCTCTTTGATTGAATGATAAACCATTCAAGTAGTACGAGTGCCAATGAAGCACATAATGTAGTAAATCACAATTCAATAAGTATCAGTTAGATGGCTCCAGTATGAATGTCTAGCGTGTCTGCTTTTTTTAGTTAAAAGATCATTCAGTACAATCAAAGGATATCAGAATTTTTCATACTGTCTGACCTGTTACTTTGTCTATAATATGTCAATCTTTTGCGCAGGACGCAGGTATTGAAAAATAAAGAAAAAGAATGTTTCAGACTCGGTAGTTCAGCTCAGTTTTTTGGCAACCCCAGAGCAACGTGAGTAATCCGTGTTTGACTAGGGCGTATTTTCATTGCAAGACGTAATACAGCGGCCAGTTTCTTGTTTCAAGCCAACCTGTGGCCAGTACATGTACAATACTCGATATTACTAGCATTAGAACAATATCTTAAGAAACGGATTTGCTTTTAGAGCATAGGTTTTGAATTAGCCTGAGATGCTAGTTATCACGGTGTTTACCACCTTTTGTCCATTAGATTTCACCCTATTCTGCTAACATGAGCATATAGAGAATCAACACATTTATTGTTATCAAGACTTGTCTTACATGTCTTCGTGTCTTAGATTTTCAAGCGATGAGAATTTTTGAATCAAGCTGTGGAATGATCACATTTCTTATATTTGAGCGGCGGTGAAATTTTTAAATTTATATTAAAATTGATTTCTGTTGTAAGCAAAATAGCAAACCATGTCCTTTGAATTTAATAATAAATTTAATATTTGATTTATTTCTATTTTGGACCATTTTTAATGAAGGTTTGATTGTGCAGGATTTACGATGTTTTAAGAAGTAAATTAAATTATATACTTATATTAAATTATATACTTGAAGTATCAAGTTTTTTCGTGGACCTTTACGGATTGCCATCGTTAGGTGTTTAGACCGCCTCCATTTTCTGGAGACCCGGGCCAAACGCGACAGGTACTCTAAACTCAAACAACTGGACCACCCTACCAACTATGAAATTTTGTTTATTTCTATCCTCTGAATATTCGAGTCATGGGGAATTTATCAGAACTTAAACATGAGACTTAAACAGGAAAAAATGTCACTAGGTATTCCCAAATGTCTGAACTTCAGTATGAGCAGTTATTATTATGCGGCGTTTTTGCTATCACTTTGATAACACTTGTATGTTTTTTATTCATCACTTTGATAACACATGTATGTTTTTTGATCAATAATTTGAAAAGACATTCATGGAAAATAACTTTAAGAATGCCCCCAAATCCACCAATCATAGACAAGAAAATAGAGCGTAAGTACTTACGTTCACTTAGCGAATTTTGAAAGTATGGCCCCAGAGCACCAGGATTGGAGCAGAGAGTTGCGGGTTCAATCCCTGCTAACTGCGACAGTTTCTGGTCTGATCGGTGAGAAGCTGGGCGGTTAAGCAAAGAAATTTTGAAGCAGTGAGTTGCGAGTTCAAGCCCGCAACATGCTGTGGGTGTTCTGCAATGTTAAAAGAATCGGCGAAAAGCCTACGGCCTATAATAAATGCTGAAACAGCTATTAATTGCTACTTACCATGAGACAGAAAAATTAAATCACCTCTCTAAACATATATTCTCATTGAAAACCAGCTAAATTAGGAGCCGGTATTTCTGCTGAAAATCAATGTGTTCAACCCATATTGATTTGAAATTACTTCACTCTGACGCCTTCATCTGTCACAATCATACACCCAGCCCAATTTTGGGGAATAATAAAGTGATGCACTTTATTATGTATCGATGCACTTTTATTCTTATATAGCGATGCACTTTTATTATCATATAGCAATGCACTTTTATTATCATATAGCGATGCACTTTTATTATCATATAGCAATGCACTTTTATTATCATATAGCGATGCACTTTTATTATCATATAGCAATGCACTTTTATTATCATATAGCGATGCACTTTTATTATCATATAGCAATGCACTTTTATTATTATATAGCGATGCACTTTTATTNTGATGTGCCTCCTACTTGCTGCTCGCATGTGCCTCCTACTTGCTGCTCGCATGTGCCTCCTACTTGCTGCTCGCATGTGCCTCCTACTTGCTGCTCGCATGTGCCTCCTACTTGCTGCTCGCATGTGCCTCCTACTTGCTGCTCGCATGTGCCTCCTACTTGCTGCTCGCATGTGCCTCCTACTTGCTGCTCGCATGTGCCTCCTACTTGCTGCTCGCATGTGCCTCCTACTTGCTGCTCGCATGTGCCTCCTACTTGCTGCTCGCATGTGCCTCCTACTTGCTGCTCGCATGTGCCTCCTACTTGCTGCTCGCATGTGCCTCCTACTTGCTGCTCGCATGTGCCTCCTACTTGCTGCTCGCATGTGCCTCCTACTTGCTGCTCGCATGTGCCTCCTACTTGCTGCTCGCATGTGCCTCCTACTTGCTGCTCGCATGTGCCTCCTACTTGCTGCTCGCATGTGCCTCCTACTTGCTGCTCGCATGTGCCTCCTACTTGCTGCTCGCATGTGCCTCCTACTTGCTGCTCGCATGTGCCTCCTACTTGCTGCTCGCATGTGCCTCCTACTTGCTGCTCGCATGTGCCTCCTACTTGCTGCTCGCATGTGCCTCCTACTTGCTGCTCGTATTTCGTGCTATCTACTTGCTGCTCGTATGACGTGCCTCCTACTTGCTGCTCGCATGTGCCTCCTACTTGCTGCTCGCATGTGCCTCCTACTTGCTGCTCGCATGTGCCTCCTACTTGCTGCTCGTGTGTAAGTTGTGATGCAAGGCCCTTGGATGTACGACTCAAGACACTTATAAGTGTTGAATTTAACTAAATATTTTTAAGATCTCGACCTTGTAGTAGACAATCATGCGCATTTCATAAATCAGGTAAGAATAGCATTATGATCAATGGACGTACGTGTCATATGAGCTACAGAGAAGTAACTAATTGTAATTATTTACTTACGATCATCGCTGTCAATATCGCCGGATAATAGTTCACGAGATCCATCAAAATGAGAATGCAATTCTTGAATATTTCAATACATTGTATTCAAAAATTTTCATGTTCATTTTCATTTAATTCTATTAAATTGTTCTACTTGGTACTACTAAGTAGTAGTACTTGGTAATAATACTAAGTAGTCTTAGCACCCCAGGCAAATAACACAAAAAGTACTACTACTACTAAGTAGTAGCAGTAGTATTACTAAGTACTACTAAGATGAAACCTTTTTTGTGCCCTGAACATTTGGACGCTATGTGATAGCGTCCTATCACATAACATCACTAATATCATCACAAAGAGACTTGATATTGGGACTTGGCTACACAGGACATGATATTGGGACTTTTTTGTACAACTAAAATTACTATAAAAATAAAAAATTCTAGAGGATAGATATGTATTAAAATTGAATTAGATCACCACTGAATGCAAACGCAAATAATATCGCTAAATAATAATAAAACTGGGGCGGCTGACCAAGAATGATCCTGAGGGCGGCGACGACGATGGCGCTGACGTGGACGCTGCAGGAGAGCA
>NW_025934669.1:0-628 GCF_000764305.2 Hyalella azteca | reverse complement strand
GTATTTACTGTAAACTGCACTAGCACATAAATGCCGGTTACTATAGTGATATGTTCAAATATATTTTGTAGATTCGGTGTGAATTACACAAAGTATGCACAATTACCAACGGAAAATATCCGAATCCGTGAATATTTTGTGCATTATCATTATTCGTAAACTGTGTACCAACTGACCTCTGTGCCAGTGTTCACGTTTTAGGGAGTGTAAGTTTCCTAAAACTCACTCTTACCCTAAAATTTCTAAATCCGCAAATATTTTGTGTAATATCATTATTCTTCAACTGTACACCAACTGACCGCTGGCTCCACGTTTTAGGGAGTGTAAGTTTCCTGAAGCTCAACTCTTAACTCTTACCCTAAAGTTTCCAGATCGGTGAATATTTTATGCAATATTATTATTCATCAACTGTACACCAACTGACCGCTGTGCAGTGTTCACGTTTTAAGGATTGTAAGTTTCCTGAAACTTAACTCTTAAATTAACTCTTAACTCTTACCCTAAAGTTTCTAAATCCGTAAATATTTTGTGCAATATTATTATTATTCAACTGTACACCTACTGACCGCTGTGTCCGCTCCACGTTTTAGGGAGTGTAAGTTACCTTATATGGGAGTAAGATGATCAG
>NW_025934668.1:0-671 GCF_000764305.2 Hyalella azteca | reverse complement strand
GTATATGCATACGGGAGGTATATGCATACGGGAGGTATATGCATACGGGAGGTATAAGCATACGAAAGATATGTACATACGGGAGGTATACGGGGTATATAATTCAACACCGTGTTGCATTAAATACCCTGTGTAAAGGGCCCGGGGGGTTTAGGGGGTGACTGCGGGTGTGTACGCCACCCACTGACCCAAATCGCCGGAGCTTGCAAGCACCACCGCGCAGGGTTGCCAGACGGGCCTTTTCCGGGAAAATTAGAAGATTTTGGCCTTTTTAATGTGCGGCCCTTTTTAATGTGCGGCTTGCGGCAGAAAACTCTGAATGCCTTAAACTTACTGTAGTGTTTAATATATAAAAAATCAATTATTGGACCGTCAATTTAAAATCTATTATTAAACATTTAATTGTTGCCGGTTTTGGCTTTTTTTCGTGAAAAAATATTAGCCGTGGCACCGCTAACTGGCAGTGGCACTCTGGCCGCCTGCAATTGAACTTTGCTGCTGCGTTATCGCCGCCCGCCGCGCGGTAATCAGGAACACACCAGACTATTAGTTTCACTTCCACAACAGCGTATTGGCTCCACAACAACGTATTAATGAAGACACCAGCGTGTTGGTTCCACAACAACGTATTAATGAACACACCAGCGTATTGGTTCCACAACAACGTATTA
>NW_025934667.1:1271-2028 GCF_000764305.2 Hyalella azteca | reverse complement strand
ACAACAACAGCAACAGCAGCAATAGCCTCAACAAGAACAACAACTGTTGCAACACCAG
Organism: Hyalella azteca; assembly: GCF_000764305.2. Classification (NCBI taxonomy): domain Eukaryota; kingdom Metazoa; phylum Arthropoda; class Malacostraca; order Amphipoda; family Hyalellidae; genus Hyalella; species Hyalella azteca. Next base: position 1,970 of record NW_025934667.1, on the reverse strand, counting down.
TTGAGCAGGCCTAAGGGGCCTATTATTTGTCGAGCCGATGACGTCACGCCCGCGCTCCGCGAGGTATAAATAGCGGCCGCCACCACCTGTTGGCTCAGTGCGCGTCGCGCGTGTGTGTAATAGTGTTGAGAATGTCGCTCCATGGCGAATAACCTTGCCGTTGGCCCACACCACTAATTACGTGTAGCTCACATGTATTGCGTCGCATATTAGTTACGGCAAATGACGTTGTTGCCGAGTGTAAGGACTTAGATGATGCTTGCGACTCCTGACCACTAGTGGTAATTGGTCCCTCGTTAAGTTTTGATATTGTTCAGTGGTCGCTACCAGTGACAACATATTCGTGGTCGGACGTGGAGGACTCGTAACAGGAGGCAGGCAGCATGGACATTTCTGGGCCTTTTTAAATAAATGAAAAATGTATTATTAACAAATAGGTTTTTTATTTAGTTGATTTTGTTTGCGAGTGCAAAGCTTTGCCTGGCAGACCACCCGTCAACCCGTCGAGTCATCCACGCGTCCACCCGTTCACCCTTCCACCGGCCCACACGCCCACTTATCTACCCGTTAACCCTGTCTCTTATACACATCTAGATGTGTATAAGAGACAGGCGTTAACCGTTAACCGTTAACCGTTAACCGTTAACCGTTAACCTTTAACCGTTAACCGTTAACCGTTAACCGTTAACCGTTAACCGT
>NW_025934667.1:0-553 GCF_000764305.2 Hyalella azteca | reverse complement strand
GGTCTCGCTTTCGAAGCCATGTGCCTATCCGGTTATCATTTTAAATGTGTACGGAAGAACATACCTCTTCTGTGTCCTCTGCCGGCAGTACAGGACCAGGCGCTCCAGCCTTCCCCAAAAGTTCAGCTCTTCCATCCCTCTGATCCTGGAAGTGAAGGTTCGCTGGACCGCTTCCAGTTGTCGCACTACGCCAAGTGTGAACGGGGTCCAGAGCTGGCAGCAGTACTCGAGGAGACGGAACAAAGGGGCTCTAAGAGTGGGATAATCGGTTCCTCTTCTCTTGCAACATCTACATCAGCAGCGAATATGTATTAACAACAGCAAAAACAAAACCAATAATATCAGTAGCAGCAATGACATAAGCAGCACCAACAACTACAATACCAGCAGTAGCAACAACATTGACACCAGCAGCAGCGGCAACAACAACAGTAACATCAGCAAGACTAGCAGCAGATACAACAACAGCAACAGCAGCAATAGCCTCAACAAGAACAACAACTGTTGCAACACCAGTTGAGCAGGCCTAAGGGGCCTATTATTTGTCGAGCCG